>NC_079446.1:42197729-42210229 GCF_903798145.1 Danio aesculapii
TGGTTGATTGACTGATTAATTGATTGATTGATTGATTGATTGATTGATTGATTCCTGGATCACAAATAACTCCAATTAGATCATTAGATGCATAGTAAAATAGTGAAATACCATTAAAATTTTAAAATATGCTTTACAAATTATACCTGTAATGGAAAAGCTAAATTTGGGATGTAATTGTGAATCACATTGTGAGCATTTTGTTAAATTACAAATTAAACATATAACTAGTTTTTTGTATTGTTTTGAGAAAAGCTGCCACATAATGTACATACCGCATAAGGGCTTGTTTTCAAAGAATGTTTCTTTAATAGATATTAATTTGGTCTGACCTGTCAGATTGTTCCCGTTTGCTGTTGCTGCATAAAATAAAGTCCGTTTACAATATGCAATGAATGACAAGTCTCTGTATGTCATACAATCTTCCTTAAAGTGAAAAGTTATTGTTTCAAGGATATTTGGTGTTTTGAGGGCAAATAAGCAGTAGTGTATGCATCACTTCTTAATGTATGTTCACTCTTTTAATTAATTAATTAATTCATTCATTCATTCATTCATTCATTCATTCATTCATTCATTATTTAAGTAAGTTAACATGTTTGGGAAGTTTTACAGTAACTTTCCAAACAATAAGTCTATGCTATCCAATTTGGACTGGGACTGGATTAGACTGAAGCATGATATCATCATTAGTTTCACTGATCTATCGCTGTCCAAATTGATCTGTTCTCGTCAGTCAGCTTGTTTTCGGGCAGCACTCTCTGTGGTCTGTCCATGTAAAAGTATCTGCTTAGTGGCTATGCAGTGGTCTCGCCATGTGGTTTAATTTGGTAATAGATATATATGTACGAAAATATATAGAACAGCCAGTGTGATGAGAAAGGATTACTGTAAGAGGTTTTATATCATGTAGATTCAAAGTCAAATAATTATTTTCACTATCGCTTAAGATGGTTTTGTAAGACCTTTATATATTAAAAGGTCACCCTTTTTATTAGCTACATAATATATTTGACACAATACACTTATTCATGTACATGTCGGTGTATTGGGATTACAAAAGTACTTTCATTTTATTAAGATGCACTAGGTCTAGGTAAAATATTCTTCAGTTTGGTTTGTTAACAAAAGTCAATTTGTTACTTTACATCACTTCCAAACCATTACTTTAAAAACTGTAGCCACTAAAGGGCTCATAGAGAAACAATCAAACTACAAAATGACTTGAAGAGGAACTAAATAGAATGAGAAAACAATGTGATGATTATAAGTCTTACAGTACTTGCCATTTATTTGTCATGAATTGTTACTCTGGACCAGAAAAAAAATGTCGCACAGGTGTAATTACTAAAAAAGGCAAAAGGATTGATTTTATTTATTAAAGTTAAAAGGATTGATTTCATTCTATCTATCTATCTATCTATCTATCTATCTATCTATCTATCTATCTATCTATCTATCTATCTATCTATCTATCTATCTATCTATCTATCTATCTATCTATCTATCTATCTATCTATCTATCTATCTATATATATATATATATTATATATATATATATATATATATATATATATATATATATATATATATATATATATTTGTTATATCATTAGCATATTAAGTAAAGAGAATGTCCCATTGAGTTATTTCAACCCAGGCTAATTGAAAATATGTGCCCAGGGCTATTTATTTGAAAGCCAACAATTATGTACCCTGGAATATGCCTTCTTGCAGTTTTTCTTTTCACAAATTCACTAGAGGGCGCTGTGTACATTCTTGACCATCTCAAATATGTTCCTGGGACAATCTCACATCTTTTATTGGTTCTGTTTTTCCTGGTTTTTGGAATCATCCTTTACCTGACTCAAACCCCGCTCCAATTCGCCTTCCAAGTTTGACGCAGTTTAAGCTACAGAGCTGAAAAAGCCGTCCATACAGAGAAAAATAGTCAGGGTTACTGGCCCGTAGTGTTCGTTTTACACACAAAGTGCAGCCATATGTACCACATATTTGGCAGTTCTCAAAAATGAAACCTTGGGACAGTTTCCTAATGTGTTCAATCAATTTGTCATCTTCCTAATGTAATCTTTTAAAAAATACATTCTTGTACAGATTCTAAGGCATCCTGTTTGCTCAATTTAAACACTAATGACAGCAATAATTGTGTAAACCACGTAAATAAATTTTTCACAAATCGAAGATGATACAGAATGTCCTGAGACCATCTTTGAGAAGGAGGATGCCCTGTAAGACAATTTATTTGATCAACGTTTAAACCATTACCACTTTGTTGTTGAAAGTTCCGCCATGGAAGAATATAACGTTTTTCACAAACTTTACAGAGTTTGAATGAGCGAGTGAGAAAATGCTTCAACATTCAGGTGAGCCAGTCACAAAAATGTCTTCTCTACAAAAACAGTAAGCTCAGCTAAGCAGAAACAGTTGCCTGAGTTTTGTGGACTGTTTAAGGTCAGATTTGACTTAAGAATTTGATCGAAAGCTCATCCCTGATTGAGAGCAATTGGATAAGATGTGAAAGGTCAAGTATAAATAATCTGATATGTTCCTGGTTGAATAATTATCAACATTAAAAAAGATTTCTTAGTATGTAGATTTTTTTTGCACCTTTACCCCTAAAAAACAAGATTATTTGCTTACCCATTGGCAGATTGTTTTGCTTGTTTTATAGAAAAACTCACGTTATTTTGGCATATTATTTCCCAGGAGAAGAAATTACTTTGGCTTGTCTAGAAAATGCTTCTTGATTTAAGAATTTTTAAATCTTTGGACTAGAAACAAGACCAAAAAAAACTTTTCTAAGTAAGAAAAGCATGTTTTGCAGTGCTTATATTTCAGATCTTCAAATAGTCACATTCAATTCATCTTTTCAAGTCATGCTTTTTTCTATAGTGCTTTTCCGATGTAGATTGTGTTAAAGGGCACCTATGGTAAAAAATTTACTTTTCAAGCTGTTTGGACAGACATATGTGCGTGTATAGACTGTCATATTGGGGTGATATAAACACACCCAGTGCTTTTTATTCAATTTAACAACATCAAAAACGGTGGACCAATCGGAGCTGTTTTTAAATCGACCGCTACCTGATGGAGGAGAGCGGTTCCCCCGCCCACCAATATTGATTGACAGGCGTGTCATCATATCCTCAGTTTGTTGATTCATGTCCGCCATTTTCAGCGTGAGTCCAAGCAATATCACTAAAGGAACACCCTAGCTCTATTTTTAGATGCAAGTCTCATTGGGCTCAACACAAGATCAATATTCTCCACATTATCGCTCTAATCGGAGTTATTGGTTGTATCTTTAGGTAGGTTTGCAAACATGTGTACTTCTCATTGAGTCTACCTTATACTTCAGCCGTTTGCATTTCTCGCGATCCCAGAAGCTCCCTGTGATCTTAACTAGCATGCGTTTTAGAATTCCAAACATAGGTTTCTATCAGGGTACACTCAAGTCGCTTTGGATAAAAGCGTCTGCTAAATGACTAAATGTAAATGTCTAAATGTAAGTCGACAGCTGGGCGCCGCGGACCGCTGCAGAAACCTATGTTTAGAATTCAAAAATGCGTGGCGCGACGATTCGGGACACTTCATGTCTCTGCCGCGCTACAGAGAGTGTCTGGTGTACCGTGTCGCGGCTTCGAGCGGCGCATCCGGTGCCTCAGTCAAAGTTAATTCAGTGTGCGTAGTTATTAGTTTCTGTGTACAAGCTCGGCACTTGAAACTAGCACACAGTTGGCTGTAAAACTGTACAAAGACACATATGATTTTGTACTCTCTGCTTGGTCTGTGTCAGAGTCGTACATGTACGACTGAATGGTGATCCTCTCTCTCCTTCTCCGTCTGCCTGTCAGACTCTTGCAATCGCAAGCTCATGGCCCTGCCCCCTTGTTACGTTGGCGGGAAGCTGAAACTAATTTACATGTGAAGCAACACACCCATAAATCAGCGAACTGTAGACACGCCCCCAACATGACACTATTTAACACATTATAATAAAAAAATCTGAATTGTGTTTTAAACTGAACCTAAACTGGCACACTCAGAAGAACCATAATATTAATATTATATTATATCATAAAAAAAAGAGGTAAACTATGGGCCCTTTAAAGCAGCTTAACATAGAAGTTGTAGTAAATTAAAACCGTGTCAATCCAGTTTTCAGTTTAGCTCAGTTCAGTGTTGTTTAATTTTTACTGCTGAAAGTCCAAACACTGAAGAGCAAATCCATGGATGCACAGCTCCACAAGTCCCAAACCAAGCAAACCAGTGGCGACAGTGGCGAGGTACAACCATCACCAATTGACAAAAAGTGAAGTGGCTAAAGAGTGGCCATATAGTAACCAAAATTTGGCCTCACCTAAAATAACATCACTGGAAAGCTTAAATATTGAGCTTGAGATGATATATAAATTGTAAAAATTTGATTGTATAAATCCAAAAATTGACACGTTTTTTACACTTACATTTTCTGGTCCTCTGTCACAGTTATGAATTATATCAATTTCTGTGAAACTACATCAGTGTTTTCCAGCAACCAGAAACAATTTTTTTTAAAGAATCCTCTGCCTCAATACCCAGCAGCTGTGTGCAAAGATCATAAAAGATCATCAGATCAGTTTCATAACCCGGAGCGGCGTTGAAAACCATTGATCACGCATTATCGCTTGTCAGGAAGGAGCATTAGGAGTTCTCATTCGGCTGTCATAATCAATGGCATTGTTCCTGTTTATGATCATTTGACTTTTGCGTCTGACCTCACAGTGTCCATCTGAATCATTACAATCACAAAGGGCAAAAGCATGACGAATCGAACAGCTCAGAGGCTATTTATACATCACGTCTGCCACAGAGCAGGAGATCAGGGATAGTTCTTTCACCTGCAGGCACCTGAGAGAGAGAAAAAAGAAAAAAATACAGATGCTGTTTCCATTTCCAATGGCTCCGGTGCCCTGCTGAGCTCCTCCAGAGATAAAACAGCCAGTCGCGAGTCACCCAGGGAAACATTTTTGTGTGCATTAATAAGTTATTTTACCCAGAATGATGTTGAAAAGATCTAAACGCTCGAAGAAGGCAGAGCGTATGTTTATTTAAAATGAGTAACACTATAAAATGCTTTTCAAATGAAGAGCTTAAGTGCTTATGTGAATGTATATTTGTTCTTAATTTGAATAGGCGGTGTTTTAACTAGCGGTTATGAGGCAACATGTTTTTATCTTTCTGCACGGGTCCCCAGGGGGTCTTTTCAGCTCAAGGTTTTGTTTTATATCCATCTGTCTTTCCATTTATGTATGATTTATTTATTTGACGAGCTGATGATGATTGTGGTTACCAGTCAACAAGTTGTAATGCATGAGCGTGTTTTACTGTGAAGAAAAGGCTGTTTGCGAACAAGCTTAGAGATGTTTTCTCGTATTTCTTGTGAAGCTAATCTACAAGTAAGATGAGTACCAGGAAAAATAATGCAACAATTACATGGAACACTTATTGATATATTGTTTAGCTGCATTAAGAGGCACCTTAATGTTGGAATTACAGCAAACTTGTCAAAAGGGAACATAGGATTGGCGAAAGTGATGTAATAAATGTAATTTTATATTGTACTTATAGTTAGGGTTAGATGTAAAATTATTACGTTTTAATACTTTTTCATATATTTCTTAAGTGCTGTTTAATAAAGGGAACATTTTGTAAATATAAAAGTTTTAATAACTTATAACAATTGTGTTGACAGTACATATTTTACTAGTCATTTAAAACTATTAGTTAGTTATTTAAGTTATTTAAAACTTAACTAGGTTAATTAGTTTGACTAGGCCAGTTAATTTAGCATGTCATTGGACAGCAGTAGTTTGTTATTAAATAAATCAATAAATAAATGAGTAAATAAATGAATTATTTAATTATTTAATAATATTATTAAGGGGCTATACAATAAATAAATGAATGTAATTTCTAAGGGGGTTAATAAATAATAATAATTCTAATTATTATAAATATATTGTATATAAGTTAAAGTCAGTTGAGTTGAAGTCCCCCTTTGATTTTTTTTTTTTTTTTAATTATTTCCCAAATTCTGTTTAACAGAGCAAGGAAAGTCTTATTTGTTTTATTTCAGCTACAATAAAAGCAGTTTTTAATTAAAAAAAAGGTTTTAAGGTCAACATTATTAGCCCTTTTTAGCTATTTTTTTGTCTACAGAACAAACCATCATTATACAATAACTTGCCTAATTACCCTAACCTGCCTAGTTAACTTAATTAACCTAGTTAACTGTTGTATAAACGCGATATCACACTCGTAGTAGTGTGATATGCCTGTATATCGGCACTGGTGGCAGGTGATGATATACAGCCATATTGCACTACTACGAGTTTCACAGCATATTCATGTAATTTGAATGAGAAACTACTTTCTTGTACTATTCATTCAAATCTAATTGACCTACCACTTCTAATATTTCACTTTCACTTCTAATATTTCACTAATATTAAACTGATGACAAAACAGGTCATTTTGCTCACATTTTAAGATTATAAAAGGGGGGGGATTTTAGAATTCTAAACATAGATTCCGATCAGGGTACACACAGCGATGCCGCAAGTCGCCGGCTATCCGCTGTGTCCAGCTTCAACTCAGGACAGTGCTTATATTTCTGCCACACCACAGAGTGCCATCTGAATAATTTCATTTTAAATAACATGCAAATGTGTGCATCTGGTGTGCGATGCTTCAACTGCCTGTAGCTCTGTTATGTGTGATGCGCTTAAGGCTGAACAGCATGAAATGCCATCAGTCTAGAGACATTTCCCAGTATTTCTCTGTTGTAGTCAGGAGATCACAATAATTAACCTCGAAAAAGCCTAAGCAAAGCAAACACTACCAGATTAGTATGGTTTAAATACAGCACTACAACATACAAAAGAGCGAGATCAAGTTAGAGTGTCACTTATCTGTTTTATAATGATTTGGTCAGCTATAGTTTGAAAGTATGCTGAGTTTTTCTCCTTTAAGGGCATATTTATGCGGTCTCTGTCGCCACCTTCTGGCGGAACATCAACCATCTTTGCTCTGCTCAGTATGACTTGCTGATGGATGCCGACGCGCTGTATCCCTGAAATTTTAAATATTTAAAATAGGCACTATTTGTCAAACTGCAGTGAGTTTATTAATCTGCTGTCACTCTATGTGGGTGGAGTAATACACAAGGGTGAGAAGGCTGGACGAGTGCTGTTATTGCAGAATATCACATGGCTATCAGCCAATCAGATTCCAGATTCGAGAAATATGGTATAAATATATTTGTATATATAATTATATTTATAATAATAGATCTCATTCTTTTGCATGTGCTCTCCTACTTTAATTTCTCACATGTCCTGCTGTGCTCTTTTTCTCACATAAAATAATTTTAAATCTGATCAATGTTCCATGCCCATGATATTTTTCATTTCATTTAATGAGTGGGATCGTCCTCTGTTTTTTTTTTCAACCCCTTACCATATGCATAAGACCCCTTGTCCATTAAGCTGTGTACAGGTCCATTATACACTATCTCATCTTGTGTTTTGTGAATATATGCATATAGAGGTGCCTCTCTGATGATGCCATTCTGTTTCCTAGCAACCAAAATGCAGCTAAAGAGCTCGGAAGGCAGCAGGAGCATTAAAACGTGTATTAAAACACAGACGAGTGAGAGACAGGTGTTAATTCAGTCTCTCAGATCTGAGAACAGTATGTTGGAGCAGCCAGCCGCACATCGTGAATAATAGGAGATATTATTTGAGGGAGGAAGCAGGGAGATTGCATTAAGAATGAGAAGGGAGGGGGAAGCAGAACATGGTGACATTGGGAGAGTTTCAGTGTTGCCAATAGAGGACGAAGTTCACAAATGTGGACACCGCATGAAAAGAGACTTTATTACTATAGGAGAGATGCAAATGTCTGCATTATCTGCACTGTAAAAAATGCTGGGTTCCACACACTCTTTTCTTGTCACCTTAATGCAAATTATTTAAGTTAATGGAATGGATTTTACAACTTTAAGTTAAGTAAACATAAAACAATTACATTGTCGCTAAATTCATTCATTTTCCTTCCCCTTATTTATCAGGGGTCAACACAGTGGAATGAACCACCAACTATCCCAACATGTTTTATGCAGTGGATGTCCTTCCAACCTCAACCCAGTACTGGGAAACACTCATGCACTGGCAAAAATGCAGGGTTCCACACAATTTATTCATGTTGTCCCCAACACAAATCGATTAAGTTAACTTAACGCTTTTAACAAATTTATGTGGATTGAACATTAAAAATTAGGTTGGCCCAATGAATCTCAAGAATTGTGTTGATTCAGCTTATTTTTAATATAAAGTAGTTTTAACAAGCAAAACAAAAAAAAATTTCGAACCAGCAACCTTCTTGCTGTGAGGCGACAGTGCTAACCACTGAGCCACTGTGCCGCCCCCATTGTCCCTAAAATTTTTTTTACAAAACTTTCAACTCATTTTAAATAAGTAGTTTGAACAAGCAACAAATTCTATTTTTTAAGAGTGTGTGTACCATTGAAAAACCTGTTATGCAACTTGGTTACGTGAAGCACGTCTGAACCAATCAAATGTCGGCTTTTAGTCTCATGTCCTTCGTACTGTCATAGAGGCAGCGTTAGCATTAGCTGTTATGCTATTTAGGCTAATAATTTTATTATTTCCTTCAATAGTTTTTTTAAAGCAATAAGTTTACTGACTTAAAATAAAGTAACTGTTCGCTTTTACGGTGTATTTACTGTAACAAGTGTGCACACTTTAAAGGCTTTTTTTACATCTGAAAGTTCAAAACTAGAGTTTGTAACTGAACATATCAAAGCAGGCTTATTCTGAACACGTAGCCCTATATACGTTTCTGAGGATCGCAAATTATGTAGCCTACATAGAAGTATATATGGCTGCATTTCAGCTTTAAAACAAATGCTATGGGGCAGTATGAAGCTGTACCCTTTTGCGCTTACCAGCAGACCACAGTTTGTCCAGTTAGCTTGCCTTGTATGTTGGCGGACCTTAGACGCAGAGAGGAGTTGACCACGATGACGGGGTTGGCTCCAGATAGCAAGTAAGACAAAAACAGAAACCAAAAAAACAAGTAAATAGCAGGGTGAGAATGTGGTAATATCTAAAAACATGGTAAAAATCAGGGGAGGGCTCTTCTTTTTCTGGATTGCTTTTTAAAACAGTCGATTGGGTTTAGGGAAGTGGTGGGCACTGGTCAATCTGTGCTTTTGAAGGAGGAAGGTGGGTCGACAGCGGCCTCTGGTGGACTTATGCGAGAACAGCAGGCGTGAATGGCACTCGTGAGAGAAATTTGAGATCTGACAAAAGCGTACACAGCGGCCTCTAGTGGATTCGCAAAAACAAAAACTGCGAAGAAACATACCTCCTGGGACGTATTTGGCGCTCTCCAGAAATGTATACAGCGGTACGTTTTCAGAATGAGCTTGGCTTGGAACATATCCATGTTGTTTGCAAATATATCTCCATTCCTTAGTCTTTGACTGGCATTCGCAAACACAGCATCTGTATGTTTTGCCTTCCGAGTGTGTTTGGGCCAAGTTCACTATGTAATTTTTCAAGATGAAACATGATTTTGCGGCAGTCAGATGCTGGAGTTCATAGCTGCTGCATACATATGAGATGATCAGACGCCGGTGTCAGCTTACCTGAGGCCTATATCTATTATGCAGCATTGAGGCTTTTTGCTAATTCATTGCAATGCATTCATTATGTCTAATAGTTCTGATTGGGGGAAATTTTGTATTAAAATAATAATAAATGCACAGCTCTGACTGCAGCGTTGTGAATGCTTTCATAATGCATGCCAGGCTTCAAGTAGTCCTGAGCAAGCATTAATGTATTCATGAAGCATTACACTGTGTACTGAAGCAACAGTTCCTATTGAAATGGGCATTGTGTGATAAAAAAGTATATCACACTATGAATAATTTGTCTGGTCACTAATTGTTTTGCAAGTAAAAAGATTGTAAAAAAATGTGACAGACGAAACTCATTGGGAAACCGTAACTTGTAACCGAAAAATATGTGATCACGGGTATATGGCTGCAGTGTATGTGTAAAACCAACTCTAGGGGTAGTACTGCTGACTGCTTACCTCCAAATGGTGGCTTTTCGATGAAGAACGGTTCCAGAAACCAGGAAAAAAGCGAAAACAAAAAAGCAGTATATGGTAGAAGCATGCGGCTGCGATAGCTTTTCTATTCTAGTTTACTTTTGAAAACTCGATCGGTTGGGTGTAGGAAAGAAGTGTGTTGGTCAGTCCATAGTTTGTAGCAATCGGTTTCCTCAAAGGGTTTGAGTTGCCTTAACTTATTGTGTTTTACAGTACTCAGTTTGTTTGAGTTTGAAAAAAAAATATTTTGCATGAATATTAATTTCATTTGCCATATGTCTTTGGACTTGTGGGGGAAACCGCAGCACCCGGAGGAAACCCACACCAAAACTCCACACAGAAATGCCATCTGACCCAACCGAGGCTCAAACCAGTGACCTTCTTGCTGTGAGGCGACTGTGCTACCCACTGTGTCACCATGTCGCTCCCTTTATTAATCAATTAACTAGTAATAAATAGCTAATATAGAAACAGAAAATATCTCACTGTCAGGGTTTTTGTTCCATATCGTGCAGCCCCAGTAGAAATGTGTGTATCTGCTGGAGTTAGTGACCAGCCCAACATACATACTGTAAGACTCCAACAGGGCGGAACTGCACAGTAAAGAGCTTTTTGTTGCTACATGATATCAGTGAAACCATAACTCAACGTGTGCTGCAATGCAGCAAGGGAATGGGACGGGGAGAGAGAGCGAGATGAAGAGAGTTTTAAAGGTAAATAGACTGTCAGTGTGAAAATGGCTCTCCGCAGAGTGCAGCAGATGGATACTGTCTCAGAGGCAGTGTCCTCCTTCTGTGATGAGAAAGACAGGAGAATCTCCTTCCCCGCCCGCTCCATCTCTTCATCAGACGCGCGGCAGATGGGATGCAGGAGTGATTTAGGCCACTAAACCCGGCAGAGAGCGCCGTTTATGCTGGCTCTGTGTCTTTCTTTGAAATGGCTGCAGCCGCGATGGAGGAAGAGAAACAGGAGAGCTGTCACTTTATGCTGGATGCGTAAATGAGCAAGACGGACTATAGTCGTATGCTGAGGAAAGGACTGTGCAATATGATGATATACTGTGCTCAGCATAATTGAGTACACCCCATTTAAAAATGAATATTTTTATCCATTTCTCTGTGAGTAAAGGCAATGTATTTTGGTGCATTTAAACAAATTAGATTTATTAAACAGATATATTAATTAAAATAATATTTAAGTCACTGAACATATTTAGAAATTGAAAGATAATACAATTAAATTCAAGCAAAATATAGCAAAAATAAATTACAACCTACAAATTTCAAGTAATTTTTTTATATTTTTTGCTTCTTTTGATTTTTCCTCTTTTAAATTTTTTTTTATTTAATATTTTTCTGTAACATAAATTTTGGTGAACTAGTTTTTGGACTGTTATCATAAGTTATTTTGTTAGATAAGCTCCAGATTTGGCTTCAGTACTGACTAATCTAATGTATATGCACAAATATAGCATTGTAGAGCTTCCTATTAAAAATATGATTTCAAAAGAAAGACTTGTGAGCGGTGTACTTATATTTGCTGAGCACTGGACAGTTGAAGTCAGAATTATTAGCCCTCCTGGTAAATTTCAGTTTTTTAAATATCATTTTCTTTTACCAAATTCTGTTTCAAACACATTTCTAAAGATAATAATTTATTAACTCATTTCTAATAACTCTTTTCTTTTCTCTTTGCCATGATGACAGTACATAATATTTTACTAGATATTTTTCTAGACACTAGTGTTCAGCTTAAAGTGTCATACAAAGGCTTAACTAGGTTAATTAGGTTAACTACTCAAGTTATTGTACAACATTCTGTAGTCAGTTGGAAAACAAATAGCTTAAGGAGGCTAATAATATTGATCTTTAAAAAAAATTAAAACTGCTTTTATTGATAAAACAAATAAATAACTTTTTCCAGAAGAAATAATAAAAATTCCTTACATTTACACAGCACTTTTCTTGACACTCATTACACACTTATTTACACATTTTTGGGGGGGTCTCCTCATCCACCAGCAGTGTGCAGCATCCACCTGAATGACACGACAGCAGCCATATTGTGCGAGAATGCACACCACAGACCAGCTGATTAGTGGAGAGTGATGAAGCCAATTATGATATGGGGATGGTTAGGAGGCCATGATGGACAGTGGCCAAATTTGGCCAAGACCCCTACTCTTTTTTTTCGAAGGAAATCCTAGGATTTTTAATGACTACAGAGAGTAGAGACCTCAGTTTAATGACACTGAGCAGTTTAGAGTCCCCATCAACATACTGGGGAGTTAAGACCCA
>NC_079446.1:42215229-42353037 GCF_903798145.1 Danio aesculapii
CTGTTATTACACACTATAATATAAATGTTGTTGCTGCTTGTTCAAACTACTTATTTAAAATGAGCTGAAACAACATAATTCTTGAGAATCTTCAAGGACAACCTAATTGTTTTATGTTCACTCCAGTTTGTTAAGTCAACTTAATCGATGTGTGCCCGGCATTTTTAATACTCTGTAAGAAGTGATTAAGTTACATCTGAAATACTTACATTTTTTAAAGTAAAACCTTTTTTTTAAGGCAATGAATTTACCAAGCGGCAACCTCCCGCTCTCCCTCGTGAAGAAAATTCAGAGGTAACCGAAACTGCGATTCATCAAATTTCCGCTAGTCCTGGCTCCAAAATAGAGCAGATTTCTATTGATCCCACTGTTAAAATGGCCAACTTTACAACAGAAAAAAGGTGTTTACAGCCTGGTAGAAAGAATGATTTTTGTATATATAGCTAATATTACCCTTCATGACTACTGTGAGGGGTGAAAATTTTTATAACTTATCCGTTTCCTTTATATTAGGTTATATTAAGTTTGCATAATTAAGGGCGTGGCCACTTGAGTGACAGCTAGGTCTCGCTGGTCGCCATCACTTCACCTCAGCTGATTCCGGCTGATTAGCCGCTGAACTCGGCATATTCATCGTATTTTTGTTTTGTTTTATGTGGCTTTACACAGTCAGCTGCCTCTTGGACTTATTTCTTACAATTATCAGATGATATGGGATGCTGTGTGCACTTTATTATGCTCACAAACCATTCACATGGCTTCCATTTCTCATGTGAGTGAAATTATATACTTATATACCATCTCTATAAATGTATTTGTTTTATTTAAGATCATTTATTTTTTTCTTTAGACCTGTAAAGCACTCCAGAGTCAGATTGATTAGCTGTAGGCTTTAGAACAGTCATCTGAAACGTTGTCATACAGTGTCATGCCTGGATTTCATCAATAGCCTTGCATTTACTAACAGACTATATTTTAAGTATTTGGAGATAATTCGGGTTTTCCTCTTGTAGAAAAGCATCATAAGAAGAATGTTTAGTAGTTAAATGTATTACAATAGTGTTTTTTTAAAGTCTAAACACTTTATTGATATAGTGTACAACCAAGCACATGTGGTCAGAACACAAACGAGTCGCTGGTGATGAAGTAGGTAATGAACTATTAAGCGTTTCCCCCAAAGAAAAGCTCATCTAAGCAAAATGCCAGCATGTGTCTGTAACTCCGCTCTGCCTCTTTGCCGTTGTTTGGTATGCCCCGGTCAGTGCAATGACACACAAAAAAAATGGTGATGATTGGCCATATATATCTTTTTTTTTTTGCTTTTTAATGAAGTCAAATTTGCAGACATTTATTTTGGTAGTTGTGGTAAATTATAAGAAACTTATTTTTAGGTAAATTAATTTTAACAAATTTTGCAGACTTTGTGTTAAATCTGGAAGAAAAAGTTAATAATTTATTTTCAATTTAATGTTTGACACTTAAAACTAGTGTTTTTGTTTGTTTGTTTGTTTGTTTGTTTGTTTGTTTGTTTGTTTGTTTGTTTTGTAAGAATCACCCACATTTCAGTTGTTTTGTTTAATGTTATTTTTATATAGTTCATTGATTTAATTAAAAAATTTAAATTTTGTTTCAGAGACCATTTTTTTACAGTGATATACCGCATATGTAACATTTTATTTTAATAATAAAATACATATTTATACTTTGTTATATGGCCTTATTCCAACCTCATTTTGTTTTTATTACTTTTTTGTTACTTTAATGTAGTTTTACATCTTTTTCTTTAACATTTTTGTTTTAATTAATATGCTTTATAGTATCTATTATGTCTTCTTTATTTCATTAAATCTGTATATTGTTGTCATTCCACTGATAAAAGATAGCTTTGTATAACCCATTATTTTAAATACTACTTTGCTGCGGCTATACAGTATTGAATAGATTGAGCACAAAAGGAGATTGACTGCTATTCACTGTCAAGACAAGTATTGTCTCCAAAGTAAAAGTGCCATAAAAATAGTTTAATGCAATGTGTGTGTTATTTTAAGGCTTAGAAAGCCATACAATAGCTGTGTAAAATTGGTCATTAGTCATAAAACAGGGTTTTGTATCACGATATAGACACAAAATGGTAAAATGTGTCAAACACTTAAAAGTGTATTTTGGGTGTTTTCTGTAAATTAAACTAAAGGATGGATGGATGGATGGATGGATAGACAGACATATAAAGTTATTGATGTGAGGACAGAACGATGGATGGATGGATGGATGGATGGATGGATGGACGGACGGATAGACAGACATATAAAGTTATTGATGTGAGGACAGAAAGATGGATGGATGGATGGATAGACAGATAGATAGACAGACATATACAGTTATTGATATGAGGACAGAACATCAGATGGATGGATGGATAGACAGATAGATAGACAGACATATAAAGTTATTGATATATGGATGGATGGATGGATGGATGGATGGATGGATGGATGGATGGACGGATAGACAGACATACAAAGTTATTGATGTGAGGACAAAATATCAGATGGATGGATGGACAGACAGATAGATAGACAGACAGACATATAAAGGTATTGATATGAGGACAGAACATTGGATGGATGGATGGATGGATGGATGGATGGATGGATGGATGGATGGATGGACGGATAGACAGACATACAAAGTTATTGATGTGAGGACAGAATATCAGATGGATGGATGGACAGACAGATAGATAGACAGACAGACATATAAAGTTATTGATGCGAGGACAGAACGATGGATGGATAGATGGATAGACAGATAGATAGACAGACATATACAGTTATTGATATGAGGACAGAACATCAGATGGATGGATGGATAGACAGATAGATAGACAGACATATAAAGTTATTGATATGAGGACAGATGGATGGATGGATGGATGGATGGATGGATGGATGGATGGATGGACGGATAGACAGACATACAAAGTTATTGATGTGAGGACAGAATATCAGATGGATGGATGGACAGACAGATAGATAGACAGACAGACATATAAAGTTATTGATATGAGGACAGAACATTGGATGGATGGATGGATGGATGGATGGATGGATGGATGGATGGATGGATGGACGGATAGACAGACATACAAAGTTATTGATGTGAGGACAGAATATCAGATGGATGGATGGACAGACAGATAGATAGACAGACAGACATATAAAGTTATTGATATGAGGACAGAACATTGGATGGATGGATGGATGGATGGATGGATGGATGGATGGATGGATGGATGGATGGATGGATGGATGGATGGATGGATGGATGGATGGATGGACAGATGGATGGATGAACGGACAGACAAAGTTATTGATGTGAAGAGATAGATAGAGAGATAGATAGATAGATAGATAGATAGATAGATAGATAGATAGATAGATAGATAGATAGATAGATAGATAGATAGATAGATAGATAGATAGATAGATAGATAGATAGATAGATAGATAGATAGATAGAATATTTAAAATAAAATCTAATTAATTACATTGAGTTTTTTAAGAAACAAAAGAAAACAAAAAATCTTATGAAAAGCCAAAATCTTATTTTATTTTATTTTTATTTATTTATTTATTTTTTATTTATTTATTTTTTTTGGCTGTAGTTTTCATCTTATTAGCACAAATACATAATTTGTTTCCCTCTCTGATGGAAATCTTGGTTTAACCAGCAGCTCTCTCTTTTTATTTTTATTATAGATGTCAGCAGTGACTAAACATGAGCTGCATTATGTTTTTTTTTTTTTTTTCTGAGTGAAGAGCTTGCTCAAACATGAGGATTATCCAAGAATCCAGAGCATATTTTTAATCCCTGTACATTTTTAAGGGGATTTCAACTGTTTACCCTTTAAAGGATTTGATGGCCATGACAGTTTTAGAATCAGAAGCTTCCACATTTGTGAGTTTTAGTCTCGTGCTCATGTTAGTAGTTGGACGTTTGTCATCTTGAAATGATGGTACCTTTTTTCAAAGAAATTTCTGCAAAATGGAAATGCGTTTTAAAATCCGCTGGCTGTAGCTAAAGCTTATTTGAGAATATAATTTAAAAACACAGTTCACCCAAAAAAATTAATTTGCTATATATTTGAGTTTAGGTGTTTTCTTTTTTTTAAATTTTACTTTCCTTTTTTTTTTTTTTTTTTTTTTTAAATTTGGTTTTGACAGTGAGAGTCAAATAAATAAATGGACAAACAAACGACGAAAACAAATAAATATATAGATGGACAAACAAACTAGCAAATAAATAAATAGACAAACAATTAAATAAATGGACAAAAAAACAAATATATAAATTAGTAAATACATTTACAAGTGGACATAAATAAAGGGCCGAATAAATAAATAAATAAATAGATAGATATATAAATAAATAAATAGAAAAATACATAATTGTACAAATAAATAAATAAATGGACAAATAAATAAATAAATGGAAAAATAAATAAATAAATTGACATGAATAAATGGACAAATGTACAAATAAATAAATTGAAAAATAAATGAATAAATAAATAAATTAATGAACAAATGTAGAAATAAATACATTTATTGCCATATAAAGATTTTTGTTGTTGTTGTTGTTGTTAGTTCATTGCAAAAATAAAAAACAACGTATTATCCTGCTTTTTTCCTCTATCAATTTTTTTTCTACACGTTTGAAACGCACGTCATGATTTTGCCAAGATGCGATCCTGGATTAGCATCTATGTTGATCCTGGAACATACTTTTTGTTCGAAAATGTAATTCATACTTATTCCCTACCCCTAAACCCAACCATTACTGTATTATGTGTTCTCAAAATCAGAGGTGAATAATAGTTGGATAACAGTCATGTAGAAGTGCATAAACCTAACCATAAGCATAAACTGTAAACCTATCCCTTAATTCTGATTGGCTGACTGGAATGTAGTTCCAGGATCAACATAGATGTTAATCCAGGAACAAATCTAATGCAGCATATATATTATTTAATTTGTCGACCTTAATATCAGCATAGCTATATATAAGCATTTATTAATATGATTATTTCCTGTGGTAATTGACAGAATGCAAATCCTTCAGATTTCTCACATTTTAATGATATTTTATAACATTTCTGACCTTTTAAACCTTGATGAGAGTGCTGTTAGTGCATGGAAAGGATTAGCATTTGTGAATTCATTAGACTAAATATGCCGCTCGCAACTCCACACTATGATCTCTCGCATTTCACGATTAAATGTTTGTCTTCTGTTTATTACCAAAGCATGACTAAAGTGTCTCGCGCTTGCCTGGTTTTTAGCAACTCCTTATATCGCCAAGAACACTAAAAATGTGTCATTCAGCCTAATTCATCGTTCTGAGAGGCACTCATTTGACTTTATATGAGCTATATGAACTCATGCTGATAATATAAGATGAGATGCTAAGGTATACAGTTGAAGTGAAAATTGTTAGTCCTCCTGTGATTGTCTTTTTATTTTTTAAAATACTTCCCAAATGATGTTTAACAGAGCAGGGAATTTTTCACAGTATGTCTGATAATGTTTTTTCTTCTGGAGAAAGTCTTATTTGTTTTATTTCGGCTTAAATAAAAATTTTATTTTTATTTTTTTTAAACCATTTTATGGTCAATATTATTAGCCCTCTTTTTAAAATTATTTACAGAACAAACCATCATTATACAATGATTTTCCTAATAGGTTGTTTTAACATGACGTCCTTGATGACGTGTAAATTCAGATGGATGGCAGGAAGTGAATCTTCTACATAGAAACAGTTTGATGTTCTGATAGAGATTCCTGTTTTATGTTGTTTATAATTGCCAAAACAAAAAATGCCGAACAGCTTTTATAGACTTCCAAAAGTTTTTGCTCATGAAGCGGAGAAAGATCAAGAAACTGGCTGAAAAACGGAAGAAAAGATGGCATGTAATAAACATTTTTTCAATATATCCATGTACACAAACTTTTTTGAACGAGATAAAGCACCGATAAAGATTATAAACAGGCATAGCCAGGGGCATCGCTAGACCCCATTTACTGGGGCACGTACCCCAGTAAAATTCGCCAGTGCCCCAGTAAATGCTTTGAGATTCTATTTACTTCATATTCAAGTGTATTTATTAAGAGTGGTAATCCCAGAAAAAGACGTTATTCTCTATGTGCAACTGAACCAACACTGATGAAAGCGATGTAGTTGTTGTTTAAAAAACAAAACTGAGCATGTGTGCAGAAAAAAAACATACCTGCTCCTGCTTGGCGCTGACAGGCTGCTCTGCTCCCGGTGTGGTTGTGAACACACCGAAAAAATAACAGTAACAGTCTTTTATGCAGAGGTGTCGGCACGCAGTGAGTTTTGCAAGTCGACAAAACAAAGTTTAAACAATATGATGGTGATCTTTTTAGACTAAGCATGGCTCCTGGTAGATTTTTATTTTTTGGTATGAAGCAGAAAGGAGGGATGACTTCAGGAAGGTTAGACTTAATAAACCTAGTTCTCGGCCATGAGTCGGGTCTAAGACAACACACAATAGATAATTCTATAAAACATCTCTTTTGTATTCTATTGAATTGTCTAAAGAATTTCATTCTAATAATGTTAATGTTCATGCAATCTATTTCTTAAGTTATCATAGCATCACTCCAGTTGTGTCTTTAGATTGTTTTCCAGTTACATTTAGGATTATTTTTTGTTATTTATTTAGAATAATAATTGTATAATAACAATGTTTTGTGTTTATTTATTTATTTTTTATTTATAATTATAGATTTTTTTGGTTTTATAACATATTTTATTTATTTATTTATTTATTTATTTATTTTTTGAGGGGGAGCTTTATAGCTGAAGATATCCCCATGGGGAAAAAAATGATAATAACTTATAATAAACATGTTTTTGAACAACATATTGAAGTGTATAATATGTACAACTCTTTGTTAATAAATGCTACAGGATACTGTAGCATAGTAAACTGATAAACTGTAATATATGCTGTAACGTTAGTGTAGGCTGTGGTGTATTGTAATAGTGTATAATTATAGAAACTGATTTTGAATAATTAGTTTATTACTACAGTTGTGTCGTACCACAGCAACAATAATTACTACGGCAGTTTCATTCAAGTAATTATTTATAGTATGCTTTCAAACGGTATTTACTGTAGTATTTTTCTTGTAACGTAATAGCTTAAACAATATATGCCACCTCGATGACAGGCAAATATATTTTAGTTCAGTAGAAAGCTCAATCCTCTTCATGATATAAGGATCATGCCCAGCATATTTTGTTACTTTTTATTCATATTTCCTGAAATATGGCATAAATCGCAAAAAATATGGACTTCCCTCTATGTCTCCCATTCAGTTTTTTACTTCCTGCCCACCATCTGATTTTCGCGCATCACCAGAACTATGTGATTGAAAACAACCTATTACGCTAACTTGCCTAATTAACCTAGTTAAGCCTGTAAATGTCACTTTAAGCTGAATACAAGTATCTTGAAAAATATCTAGTCAAATATTATGTGCTGTCATCATGGAGATAAAATAAATCAGTTATTAGAAATGAGTTATTAAAACTATTATGTTTAGAAATGTGTTGAAATAATCTTTTCTTTAAACAGAAATTGGGGGAATATATACAGGGAGGCTAATAATTCTGACTTCAACTGTATATTAGACCACATTATCAGCTAGTTTGGTCTGCTTTGCGTATGACTGATTTCAAAGATGGCAAGCTTTGTTAAACAGCAAAATATTGATTATAACTTGGAGCTAATTAGTTACGGACTTACTGTGCCAAGCATCTGTTGTTTTGGTTATCTGTGAGGAAATTTCATAATTTACTTCTTTTAATGCACTAGTTCACCCAAAAAGGAAAAATCTGTGATCATTAACTCATCCTCATGTTGGTCCAAGGCCTATTATTTTCTGCTGCGATAGATGAAGTATTGTGAAAGCATGTCCAAGCTGCTCTTTTACATTGAGGTAGAAGTGGATTCTGATAGTAGCTGGTGATTTTGGAAAAAGCTTAGTGTTAGGATTGTCAAAACAGAGATGTACAGACACTGAAGTTGGCATTCGCTGTTATAAGAGTCTGATGGTTTGATAATCTTGGATAAAAATATCACGGTATTGCAATTCCTGATGTAAAATATGTTCTTTTTAAATGTCTGAGTAAAAAACAACTACTTTTTTTCCCCATTACAGACAATATATTTTATTTTAAGAAATATTTTGGAGCAGTAAAGTCAGGCTAAATAATTAAAATAAATCATTGACTTCTGCTGTCTTTATTACAACCCAGGCTCATTTTGAGAACGTAGTCCCAGGGACGTTTCTGGAGACCGCGAAATACGTCCCGGGAGGTACGTATTTTTGCAGTTTTTGTTTTCGCGAGTCCACGAGAGGCCGCTGTGCGCGCTTTTCCCCGCGCCGTTCTGGCGTAAACCCGCTAGAGGCCGCTGTCGAACAACCTTCTGCCTGTCTGCCTGGATGACAGAATGATTGACCGTGCGACCGCCCAATCGGCGGGCTGACCCACCCTCCTCCGTCCCTAAACCCAACCAACGACGATTCACAAAAGCCGTCCAGAAAAAGAAAAGCCGTCGTCTGATTTTTACCACGTTTTTGGATTTTGACCACATTCTCACCCTGTGACGAACTTGTTCGCTTCATTTTTTGGATTTTGTTTTCGTTTTCTTACCTGATTTCTGGAACCGCTCTTCCCCGGGCTCGAACCCGGTCATCGTCGTCGTGGTCAGCCCCTTTCTGCGCCTCGAGTCCGCCAGAGTACACGAAGAGCTAACCGGACAAACTGGTTGCAGCGGGAAAGCCCTGCCGGCCGGCAAGCCCCGAAGGGAACGGTGTCACACCGCCCCGCAGCGTTCGCTTAAAAAAAATAAATGCAGCCGTACGTACCCCCGGCTACGTATTTCGCGGTCTCCAGAAACGTCCCCGGGACTACGTTCTCAGAATGAGCTTGGGTTGCTTTATTAGTTTCAAAAGCACATTTATTTCCTTGAAAAGGCATCTTTGAATATCTTTCTTTTTTTTGTGATATACAGTAAGCCACTGCACTTTTCAGGTCTATAGCAGGCTTGGATGTTGGTTTATAAGCGATTTTTTTTTTTCTCAAACGTTTGCTGAATCGTGGGCTGATCAGTAACTTTTGATATGGAAGTCCCTTTTCTGATGGCGATACTGTTGCCCTAAAAACCTTGCCACTAGCTTGCTTGTTTTAAGACTTGTGGAGCTGTGCATCATTGGATTTGCTTTTCAGTGTTTGGACTTTCAGCAGTGAAAATTAAACCACACAAAACTGAACTAAACTGAACTTCAACTCTGAAAACTGAACTGACACAATTTCAATTTACTAGAACTTCTATGTTAAAGCTGCTTTGACTGCTTTCGCTGTAGAAATAAACATGAATTGAATATTATTAATTAATTGAAAATGTAACTAAATAAAGTAGTCGTTAAAAAACAACAACAACTTATATACCATAGGAACAGTATAACAGAACATTTTATCAGTTTTAAAACCTTGACGTTTCCAAACAGCAGTAAACCTTATCGTCCCATGCCTACACTGGAGCATTTCAAAGCCACGTCTATCAGCTGATCTGTCTATGAGCGATTCGCTGATGGATCTTCTGATCAACGCTGCTTTAAAACACTTCAGTGTCTCTGTATGTGTTGGCACTTGCTTAAGAGGTAAACAAATGACATTCATGGCCAATCACAGTATTTCTGTTGAGTACATGAACAAAATGGCCAATCAGAGGTCTTTAAGATTGCGCTTTACAATGCTCAAATTTTAGTGGGAAATAGATGTTTTTATACTTTCTTAACAGTGACTAGTAATGCCCTTTTTTTTTACAAGATGTAAAATAATTTTTGGGTGTCCCTAAAATGTATATGTAAAGTTTCAGCTCAAAAATAACTGTCAGTTAATTTGTTAAATCTGTTTGAACGTGCCCCTATTAGGCTTTGATCAAAAAAGCCTTTTTGAAGACTGTCGCTTTAAATTAAAATGAACAAAGTAAATGAAGAAGTGGCTCAGAAGAAGGCAGTCTATGGAGACTGCAGTGTTCATTTTGTGCATCATAAAACTCATCAATTATAATGCCTTTTAGTTACTGACGTTGTCTTCGGCAGGTACTTTACGGAAAAGCTAATAACAGATGGCTGCTTCTCACTCAGGGCTGCTTATGCTAATGAAGGAGAAATCATTACTAATAGGCAGGATTTTCCACCTCTGATGACATGTACAAAGGGAAAAAACCATTCAAAGTGTTTCTGCTGACTGTTTTAATAAAGTGTGATTAGAAAAAAAATACAAGGAATTAATTTTTAGCATTAGAATAAATTATATTCTCACAAGATTATTTAGATAGGGATGTAACGATTGACCTGACTCACCATTCTATACGATTCATGACACTTATCTCCAGATACGATTTAGTCACGATTTTTAAACAAAATTATTTGAAACAAATTTAAGGTGAAGAGCCCTATAATTTTTTTTCTGCCATAACTTAATTGCTATTTAAAAAACAAAATAAAATATTTTTTTTTAAAAGAACTAAAGAAGACTCATTAATATAAACAAACTATGACTGTGCTGGGATTTTACATTTTAAAAATAAATATCAGCATATCTATGTTTTTTTTTTTTGTCATAAGCTGAGGTTGTTGCACATGTACAATGTCCCCTGCTGATGAGAACTCTTTCACTGGGGACTGAGATGGCTGGCGTGGAGAGGAAAGCCTTTCCTAAACTAGAGAGTATTGTGTACAGAAGTGGTTAATAGCCCCCTCTCCAGCAGGAGAAATTAATAATAGTAGGACAGAGAGAGGAGTTGAACATGATTATGAAGGTGAATAATTGTTATTACTTGTATAATTAATTAGTTTAAGTATCACTCTTAAGAAGAGATAATCTTGAACATTTTTAAATATTCAATAATATTAAGCAAATTATTAAAATATGCTTAAACTAATTTGGAAAGGAGAGGGTAAAAATAATCTAATACCTAATTCTTTTACAGAACTATTATCTCTTGCAGTCTGAAAATATCTTCACACTTTTGTTATGAAATCACGGATGCACCGTGTGATCTCTGTAGCACTCTTCAGAGCAAGTGGAGATGCAAATCGTTCGGTCCACGTGGTTTGGCTTATTAATAGTGTTTTTGTGTATAGACGTCTTTGACAGTAGTTTTTCACTGTGCTGACGGTTTCTGTGCATCGTATTTGTTGTTCTGTTAGTGTAAGTAAACGTCTTTTTGCTGAATTTGCACACAGTTTGTGTTTTGTCTGGCGCACTTCACCGCTGTCATTTTACTCTGTCGCTCCACCTCTTGCTCGCCGCTGATGTGCAGGTAAAGCGGGTTTGCTGTAAACACAGCACCCCCTCTGTTTAAAACATGTACCATGATTCGTTCAGCGTTTCTACTGGTTTAAATTGTCTCTTTTTTGAATCTATTTTCAATTGACCCACGGTTACATCCTATATTTAAACCTCTTATAAAAGTAATTTGTGCATAATAATTAATAAACAAATTATATATATACACACATACACACACAATGTTGTTGTTGTTGCACTGTCTGTATTTTGCGCTGTTGTTGTATTTGCATTATCTGTATTTGCACTGTCTGGAGCCAGCACCCAAGCTTTTCACATCATCAGCAGCACGTGTGCTGTGATGAGTGACAATAAAAGTGATTTGATTTGATTTGATTTGACACGTACAATTGAAGTCAGAGTTATTAGAACCCCTGAATTATTAGCCCCCCTGTTTATTTTTTTCCCCTAATTTCTGTTTAACGGAGAGAAGATTTTTTTTCAACACATTTCTAAACATAATAGTTTTAATAACTCATCTCTAATAATTTTCAAGACGCTTCCATTCAGCTTAAAGTGACATTTAAAGGCTTAACTAGGTTAATTAGGTTAACTAGGCAGGTTAGGGTAATTAGGCAAGTTATTGTATAATGATGGTTTGAATAAAATGTATAGCTTAAAGTGCTAATAATATTGATCTTAAAATGGGTTTTAAAAAAATGTATAACTGCTTTTATTCTAGCCTAAATAAAACAAATAAGAGTTTCTACAGAAGAAAAAATATGATCAGACATACTGTGAAAATTTCCTTGCTCTATTAAACATCATTTTGGAAATATATATATATAAAAAAACCTAGCTTATAATTCTGACTTCAACTATATATATATATATATATATATATATATATATATATACATATATATATATATATATATATATATATATATATACACACACACACACACACACACATCGGTAGATATTGGAAGTAGGTATTGTCAAAAATATTGTCTTCAGTACCAGTGCCAATACTTTTGACAATCCTAATTCCAATGTAAATTGCCATTTGACATAATTCAGCAAGAGAAAAAGTGGTTCCAGGTCAAATTTGCTAACACTGACTAAACAGCTAATTGGATCTTGGTTAACATTATCAAGGGAAAGCCATATAAGACTCTGAATAAAAATAAACACGTTCTCCTGCAGTAATGAATCATTCACAGTGAGACCAGATTAAAAGAGTGAGATGTAATTCCATGTTCCCTTGCCCTTCACAGAAAGCCAGATTACGCAATGATGCCGTACTCATAATGACATATCTTTTGAGATGTTCCATTGCAATAACAATATAAAACATTAAAAATGCTTGCATCTTATCTGTTCACAGGAGATTCAACATGGCCGCCGCTGTCACCTTACATGTTCGTTGCATCTGGGCTTGAACGCATCTGCGAATACTTCTCGGGTGCATGATGTAAATGCATTTCTGACGCCTTTCCAAGATGAACGACTGAAATATGAAACTCATTCAAGCATTCTGGACCTCCGGGGCGACGTCTGATTAAATCAAGCCCTTCAGACGCGCATCCGAGGAGGGGAAGAAGGAGTAGAGGTGGCTGCTGGTTGGTGGTGGTGGAGGAGGTGGAGACGAAAGAGGATTTGGGAAGCATCTACATCCATTGGAATATACCATTTGTGGAATACCACTGTCTGTTTGGAATATTGCTGAACTTTGGGAGTTTCACCATAGTTTTTGGGAGTCCTTGCGGAATATTGGGAATTTGTGTCCGGTTTGCAGTCATGAAGGTGAACCCGAGCTCTTGTTTGTGTCCTGTACTTCTGTGTCTGTGTTTTCTGGAGAGGGGTTACGAGGCCAGAAATTACAGCCAGGCCAAAGTTATTTCCAGGAGCCACAATGCAACTCGTCACAACCAGACTAAGGATGGGGAAACCGAGGTTCACCATCGGCCCAAACGCGGATGGATATGGAACCAGTTCTTTGTCTTAGAGGAACACATTGGGACAGATGCACAATATGTAGGAAAGGTAAGACGTTCTGTTTGGAAAAATGTTTAATTCTTCTGTTTTGTACACGTACAGCCAAAATTATCAGCCCTCTTTAGTCATCTATTAGCCTTCTTTTCAAATATTTTTCAAATGATGTCTAACAGAGCATGGAATTTTCACAGTATTTCCCGCCTGATCTCCCGAGAAAACGTAAGTATTTTACGTTTTGTCAGTTTACTGGCTAATTCGTACGAATTCGTACGAGTTAATTCGTACGAAATTGTACGATTTTTAAAAAGGAGGCGTGGCACCTAACCCCACCCCTAAACCCAACCGTCATTGGGGGATGAGCAAATCGTACTAAACCGTACGAATTAGATCGTACGAATTCATACGAATTAGCCACTAAATCAAAAAGGTTCGAATTGCTGTGAGATTGTGTTGGTATTTCCTATAATATTTTTTCTTCTGGAGAAAGTCTTATTTGTTTTAATTTGGCTAGAATAAAAGCAGTTTTCGACTTTTCAAAAAACACTTTAATGTCATTATTATTAGCCCCCTTAAAAAAAACAGTTAAACTCTGAAGACCCGGTGACGTCATCGACTTTCGCTTTAAGATTTAAAGGGCTAGTATTGCACCAGACCCCCTTAAGTGGTTTCGTTTGAAAGTGTAGAATCTATATTTTATGCACATATGCATCACTTTGGTTTTTATTCTACTGTACAAAAGTTATTTACACTTAAATACACAGTATTTTGGACACCCGAGCTGGGTATTGAACATTGGTTCATTTTCATATTTTTCATATGGTTCATATATGACACATGTACAAGTTATAGCTCAAATAAAAGCTCTTGCCGGTGCTCATACGGTTCTAGCATTCTTTTTACTGAATTATATTCTCATATCAAAGGGTTGTCGAATGAATCGCGGTGCTTCCATGGCGCAGAAGTGAAAACAATACATTTATGATCAATAAGCAGCCCCAGATAGCACAGACAGCTGTCATCTCTTACCTTATGCTGTGCGCTTCAGGGCCATTTCTCCTCTGTTTTGAGGTGATGTGCATAAGTTATCCTTTAATATGTCTGACGTGGTCCAAACACAGTGAATTATGTTTGATCAAACAAAAGAATAGTGAAATATGAAAACAATGACCGGTCCCTGAGCTCTTATCAGTTGGAAAACAATAACTTTTGCATAGAATATGGTAGAGACATTTTTCTTTTTTCTTATGATTACAGACATGTGCAGGAACCACCAAAATTAATTATAGCAAGCTAGACCAAGGCAAGGCAAGGCAAGTTTATTTGTACAGCACATTTCATACACAGTGGCAATTCAAAGTGCTTTACATAAACAGGAATAAAAGAAACAAGTATAAGAGAAATAAAAACAAATAATAAAAATGGTAAAAAACAATAAAAATAAAATAAAATAAATAAGAATAAAAGCAGATGAAATGTGTTATAAAAGAATTAAAAAGAAGAGAAAAACATAGTAGCTAGACCACACAGAACCTAAAAGGTACACTTTCAAATTTGAGTTTATAATAAAAAATACAAAAAGCGCCGCTTTTTTAAATGTTTATTATAACACACAGACGACATATACAGTTATTTTAAACACTTTCAATAGTGTTTTATGAAAATTCAAAGTGTTTTCTTTAAAATGATACCAAATTATTGCATTTCCACCTCTGCATGTGGATTTGGGAAGCTTTTAAATTTGGGTAGGCAAAATCCAGGCGGAAATCCCAAAATAGCACTAGAGTTTAACTGGTTAAGCAGTTTTTTTTTGTTTTACTTTACAGAACAAACCTTTATTATTCAGTGATTTGCCTAATAACCATAACATATTATATATTAATTGTATATACTATATATATTTAATTGTATATATACATTTTTTTTCATTTTCTTATATTTTTAATACAAGCTTTATTAAATTACCATTATTTTTTTTATTTAAAGCACTTTGGATCAATAACGGTTGTGTAAAATTGTGCTCTATAAATAAAGTTTGCCTTGCCTTGCCTAAAAGGCCACCATCATTTGCGATCTCCAGCAGTTGATCTTGCACAGACATGGTGGATTCACCTGATTTGTTGACAAATGGGTTGCGGATCCATTCCTTCGCAGTTTGTGGGTCCTTCACTGGGCTTTTTCCTTTTCGCAAAGAAACTTTTCAAAGACATCTGTTTCTAACTCATTTTGCTGCTTGTGGGTTAAATTTTGACGAGATGCAACTGAGAGAATACGGTCCGTTTTCAAAAAGGAAAAGACTTTTCAAAATAAAAGATCATTCAGACTTGGATAATACATAATATGGAAATAAATAATTATTTCTTGTGTGGCCTGGTACCAATTGATTCACAAATAGTTTGAGAACCACTGATCTAGAGTTTATAATGCTCAAAACAAAGAAGTTATAGATATAACTAATGTCAAATGCACCACACTGAACATTTTATTATTTCATAAACAAGCAAATATTTTACT
Source organism: Danio aesculapii (assembly GCF_903798145.1). NCBI lineage: Eukaryota > Metazoa > Chordata > Actinopteri > Cypriniformes > Danionidae > Danio > Danio aesculapii. The sequence continues at coordinate 42,231,133 of NC_079446.1, forward strand.
CTCCTTATTGGTGTTATGTTAACACAGCATCAGTTGAAATATTTCAACAACATAAATGTGTAAATCAAGCCAGTGACCTTTTGCACGTTCTCTGACCTTATTTCATCACTTGTCTGTGCTCGCCGGCCTTGATCGATACAGTCTTTGCATGGCGTTAGCTTAGCACAGCAAAACAGCAGCTCAGAAGTGCAGTTTGACTTATTGGTTGGTGTTTGAGATTTGACAGCCTTCATCATTTTGGCTCGAGTCATGCCGGTTCTCCTGTGTTTGCCTCGCAGGCTTGTCGATCTTGTGAAACATGAATTTTGTTTCCATGCCAAATAGCAAATAGGGCAATGAATCTATTAGCATTAGCAAGTCAGTCTACAGCCAACTTGTAAACTTTTGTATTGACCACATTTGGGTGTAGTTTAGTTACTGTATGGGGGGGGGGGTGTTTATGTGTTAATTTTTTATTTTTCCATTGGGTTTATTGTGGATGAGACTTTATTAATTAATTAATTTATTTATTTATTAGTTAATTTATTTGTTTGTTTGTTGATTTGTTTGTCTTTTTTGTTTATTTATTTATTGTTTATTTTATTATTTATTATTATTTTATTGTTTTTTAACAATGTTTATTGGGTTTTTTCTTGGAACAAAGTACAGAATAATCTAAATGGTACATTCCTCCCCACACATACTGCCCTATACATGCCCCAAACCTCCACCCCATAGTGCCACAAATAAACCATAAAAAATCAAACAGGAAAACATTACAGTTAGGCTCTATCTAATCATTCTGTCCTGTTATATCCAAGTAAGAAATGAAGCTGCCCCCGTATTTGATTTTATTATGGAACATATATAAGATGGCATATAAGACGACACTTCTTTCAAGAGTTCACACTGAGATAATGCTCAACTATAATAGCAGGTTTGGCATGCTGTCCCGGGAGAGAACCCTGAGCTCGGAGATAGATGAGCCCAAGGTTCCCGCCTGGTTAATGAGCATTAGGAGGGACACGAGATCAGGTGTTTCTCGAATGTCCCCCCCGCTTCTGGCTAATGGGTGATACTAGTTGGTTAGGCATGTATACGCTGGGTGCTATCTCCGAAAACAGAGATAGGGAATGAAGTTTAGCTAGAATATATATAGTAGTTTTGGAGTGCTCTGATAGGCTAGCTAATGATTAGTGATGATCACATGTTCCTCTCGAAACTAGTTTATGAATCTTCCCTTAATCCACATGGAATGTGGTTTAGAAGTTATATATTTGATGGCTGCTAATAGGGCTAGTCTGACATCTCATATTAATGCTTTGTTGATTAAGTAATGTAGCACTGTATCTCCTAAGAGGGTAAGGCTGTCTAGGCACATTAGCACCTATAACTATGGCAATAATCTTGTTTATAATTTTACTTTATTTTTAATAATTAATTTTATTTAAATACAATTTATGTAAAAAATCATGCTTTCATATTTACAAAAGCCTAAATATGCAATACACTCAACACTAAAATGTTAAATATGTAATTTAACAATGATGGTGGCCTTTTGTAATTTTTTGTATATATATATATATATATATATATATATATATATATCAGTTTGATAGGAAAGTGAGATTTAAAGTAGAAATGCCATAATTTAATTTAATTTAATTTAATTTAATTTTACTTTACTATTTTATTTTACCTTTACTTTACTATTTTATTTTACCTTTAATTTAATTTTACCTTTACTTTACTATTTTATTTTACTTTTAATTTTACCTTCACTTTACTATTTTATTTTACCTTTAATTTAATTTTACCTTTACTATTTTATTTTATTTATTTTATTTTATTTTATTTTTATTTATTTATTTTTATTTTTTTTCATTTTATTTTATTTTATTTTATTTATTTATTTAATTTATTATTTTTTTTAATTTTTTTATTTTACTAAATGCCATTTTAACAAAATATTTATTTAGTTATTTCAAATTATTTTTATATTTACTTATTTATACTTTATTTATACTTATTAACAATATTAACACTAAATATGCACTAAACACTAAATATGATTTTTTTGTAACTTTATATAGTTGTATTTATAGTTATATTTATATAGTTTTGTATTTATTTTGTTCCAACAGTTCCAAAGTGATAAAATGTAGCTTAAAGTCTGTAATTTTGTTTTATTTTATTTCAACTAAATTCCATTTTTGCACACTATTTATTTATTGATTTATTTATTTCAAAAAATATATTTTAAATAATTAATCATTAATATTTTAATAATTTATTTGTTTCTTTGTTTAGGATGAAACTTGTTAAATGAAACTTGTTTAAGAAACTTCATTTAGCAGTGGAAAGTTAACATTTTCAAATGTCCTCAAAATAAAGTGATATAAAATACGGAATGATTTATTTCATTTTATTTTATTTTTTATTTTATTTTTTTTTTTCATTTTTTAATTTTATTTAATTTATTTAATTTTATTTTGACGATTGTCTTAATTTTTTTTATACTACAGAATCATTGAAATGCACTCACAAAATACCTGCAACAATTACAGATTTACTCCTGGTTCCGATATATGCATGTTACTTTCACGAGTTTACACCCACACATAGAAAACAGATCAAAATAAGCATATTAGACATTCTGTCCAGGGAGAGAGGTCTGAGGCCTCAGCTAGACGTTGATCTCTGGGCTTTCTCTTTGTCAAGAGAGACCGAAGAATACGATCCCAGAAAGCCCATCATGGATCTGGTTAAATGTGTAGAGTTGGGGTGGAGGAGGGACGCAAAGTCAAAGAAATGACTGAGGTAGAATGAGCTTGGTTATTTATGGGAATTCTCTTTGACTCTGTTTGAATGATTAGTCTGATTACTGATAGAGAATTCACTGCCTTTACCATCTGTGTATGCTTTACCTGAAATTAGCTTAAAAAAAACTTAACCTAAAATCAATTTATCAGCTATGAACTGACATTCAGTTTCAGTATTAGCGGCACCTATATTCAAACAACAGTAGAATCTCAATGAAAGACACACCGGCTCTGTCCTTGAGCTCCGTGGTACTCAAAAAACGCATTAGACATTGTAAATTGATTCAATAAGCGTTGTTTAATGGCTACTGTGAGAGCGTTAGCAGGGGGCAGCTCTTCATCCCAGTGTCCTCCTTTTATTCTCTCAGTGTATCTTCTCTGTGAAGTGGAGATTGATTCAGCAGGTCGTGTTCCTGAGCTTTACGTCTCTCTACTGAAGCGCTGCTGGTTCACTGTGACTTCTCTTATCTTCAGAAATATGGAAATGATCATTATTCTGGGTACTCAAGCATAGGCTAATGCAGGAGAAATAAAGAGAGAGGGAGAACGAGAGACAGATGCTATTTCCAGCCTGAGCGCACAAGAAAATGTAACAGTTTTACTATGGATTCACCGAAATAGATATTGATAACCAAAAATGCTTTGTTAAAAATATATATATTTGGTATTTTATTGAATAATAGTTGTAGTTGTAGTTTTATTGAATAATAGTCATGTTGTAAAACTTTTACAATTTAAATCAATAACTTACTTAGTTTGTACTTATTAAAAAAAAACAAAACAATAACCACATTTTATTGAAAATACTGACACTACATTTCCATCCACCTATTTTTATGCGCATTTTGCTTATGTGCATTAAAAACCAGTCGATGGACATGCCAAGATGCACATACATTTTGAAAATGTGCATAAAAAAACGTATGCACAAAACTGAGTAGGAGAAACGTTTTATTCGATAAGAAAAGATGTGCGTAAACAACTATGGAATAGGGTTGTCGTGAGAACATTAGTTCATCTTACGATACTATACCAGCTGAAGTATCACGATACCAAATAGTATTGCGATACTGTAAATCATAACTTAAATTATACATAAAATTGTTAAAAATACTATATTTTACATGTTATAATAGATAGCGCTGCAACTGGTGATTATTTTAATAATAGATTAATCTGTCAATTATTTCTTTGATTAATCGATGAATCGGATTAAAAAAAAAAAACAAGAAAAGCATTAATTTCCAACCATTATTCATAAAATAAATGTTATAATAATAATAATAATAATAATAATAATAATAATAATAATAATAAAATAATAATAATACAATAATAATAATAATAATAATAAAATAAAAAACGAATAAGTTTTGTCCTGTTTTCAATCCAAATATCTAAAAAAGAATCTTAAATCAAGACACATACTAGACACATGAAGTAGCATAAGAAATTGTCTCGTTTTCTGAAACAAACACCTCAAAATAAGTGATTGTTTGCTTAAAACAAGCTAACTTGTTTTCCAATGGGGTAAAAAAAATAATCTTAATGAGATATAATCTCAAACTGAAGTTTTAAGCATCACTTAATTCTCACATGCTATTTTTCTTGTCTGTTCTTGATTTAAGTTTTATTTATTTTTTAGATATTTAGACTGGAAATGAGATGAAATGACTTAGTAAGAAAAGCTTTTTTTGCAGTGGAGCTATACAGTACATGACAACAGATGGAAAAATGAATGATCCAAAAAAGGCGAGTAAATAAAATCGTGTCTGGTGAGTTTAAGATATTCTGGAACCAGGAGTTTTTTTAGGTGACCATTATTTTAGGACATTCACCCTTAATGTTTCTATAACGTGAGATGGGTGTCGCCATGTTTACTTGCGGTCGCGTGTTTGCCTCATTCATAAAAGCAGAACCCCCAGGATTCATCAGGTAAATTCATAAGTTACTTCCCAAATACATGCAAGCATGTGGCTGGTGAACTTAGAGAAGAATAGATTCAATTTTATAGTTACATTTGCTATGTGTATCTGATGTGAATAAAACACAAATTCGGCAAATCATATTTGAATGGATTGTTAGACAAAATCTAGATGTATTGTTTTACTAGTACTTGTGTGTATTTGCATGTCTAAAACATAAATGCTTCATAATTGTGATAATATGACAAGTCTTTGGCCCAATCCCAATTCTATTTTTGTACCCCTCCCCCTTCCTCTTGGCCCTTAAAAACGAGTGTTAAGGGGAAGGGCTTCAAAATGTACCCCTAAGAATTGGGACAGCACTACAGCACCTGCACACGTCATCATATGTCATCATGATCTCTTGCTTCATATGAGAGCATATATCATGTTATCATAATGATTTTTCTTGCATGAGCTTTTCTTTCTTTCTTTTTTTTTTTTTTTGTTAATTTACAGCTATTTAAAACCAAAATTGTGATGCTTAATCTATGCTTGCATGGCTTTTTAAATCTGTGTGAAAAGTGTGTTTTTTGCAAGAATGTTTTGACTGAATATATGACTACTTTTTAATTGTCAAAAATTCAAATTAAAACTGATTTATTAATCCATAATTGTGGAAGACAGTTATATTTGGCTGCACATTTTAATGGGAATTGTTGGCAATATACAGTATAGCAATTTTTTTTACATTGTGTTCTTTTTGTGAACAAATCAGCCAGACAAACAAATCAGAAATGTTATAAGCGAATAGTTTTCGGATGTAGGTGTAATATTTTTATTACTGTATAAAACATTTTTGTTATTGTTGTTTTCTCATTTAATTGGTTTATGCTGATTCTGTGCCAAATCATTTATAGGAAACAGTAAAATACAGACAACGTCTAAATACAATGCAAAACAATGCAATCCCAGCAGAAACAAACTTTGTCTGAATATTTCCCTACGTTTGAATTGTCAAGATTTAAAGATAATGATGAAAACAAGTCATGTATTGTTCCAAATTGTTTAACTGCTGGCTGTATGTTAACAGTAGTTTGCAAATATTGTGTGATGTTACTCAAAAATAGTGATCAAATACCAGAAAACACTACTGATTTAGCTGGCTTATGACTTGACAGTTGGTAGCTTTCAACTTCCCCTGCGCCAGAATGATTTATAAGAAGCGTACAATCCTTATAAAGCACAAATTAGTCCCCTAAAAATGAAAAACTGGTATGTCAGCATAATTTTGACTTCAGAGCTCATGAGTACAAACTTCCCAAGAGCACTTCAAGGCAGCAAGGGAAAATTGCCTCTGAGAAAAAAAAAAAAAATAAAACAATCTAGAGGTACTGTGACAATAAGATGAGAAGACTTTATATATTTACATCTTCATGTGCTTTCTGCTTTAGGCCTGACTGACAAAAGGAATGTGACTTATGCCTATCTGAGCTTTTATATTGAGTATATTTGGTCTGTTTAGACTGATAAAATGGCAGTATTAGTGAAGCGTGAGGGAATTGTAAAGTCACAGACAAAACTAGATGCTAGATTTTAGTGTTTGTGCATTGTTACAGAAGTGCTACAGTAGAAGTTAGAATTATTAATCCTCCTGAAATATTTGCACCTGTGTATTTTTTTCTCCCATTTTTTCAACACATTTCTTAGCATAATAGTTTTAAAAACTAATCTCTAATAACTGATTTATTTTATGTCCATGATGACTAGATATTTTCAAGATACTATATTCACCTTAAAGTGACATTTAAAAGTGTAGTTTAATTAGGCAAGTTAGGGTAATAAGTCTAGTCATTGCATGGCATTGGTTTGTTCTGTAAACAAATAAAAAAATATTGATTAAAGGGGCTAATAGCCTTGACCTTAAAATGTTTTTTAATGGTTTTAAAAACAGTAAAAACTGCTTCAGGGCTCAACAATAAGGACTGCCCGATACCCCAGGGCCAGCGTGCGAGACACTTGGGACAGTGGACAGAATTGCTGCCTTATCACTAAAGTTTAATCTGGCTGCCCCTGCTTGTCAATTGCGTGCAAATGGGGTGCTTTTACACCTAGACGCTTGTTTCGAAACCTGTCTCGTTTCCCCAGTTAGCGCGGTTTGTTTGGCAAATGTGAATCCCGCAAAATCAAATCAACGGTCCGGTATTGCCTGAATGAGGTGGTCTCAGCTTGTAGTAATCGATTGTAGTGAAAAAAAAAAGCAAAATGATGCAACAAACTAATGAACCAGACTATATCACAGAGTATTATGGTTGTGTAATAGCCATAGATATGGCAACATGAAGAGAGAATGATGATAGGGCGGGATGTCATTCCTACCAGCAAATGTGCGTTTCATGTCGAATACAAAAGTGAAAGCATGCTGAAACATTACAGAGGGCTGTTTATCCATTAGGAAAATTGACCGAAATTACCATCTGATCATTTTTCCATATTTTAATCTCATAATACTTTGTATTAGGCCTATTGTTTTGTTCATTTCTGCACTGACACCTCGAAAGAAAGATCAACATTGACTCAGTCTCGCTTCATCTGTTATTTCTCTCTATAATTTAAGCCTATAATGCAGAATTCTGGCCAACCTTTTTTTAGTCGATTGATTAATTCAATAGATAGATTTTTACTAAACTTGACAACTGAAATGAGGCTATGTATGAGAAAGTCTTACCTGTCTGATTTGTACTTGGTGACGATGCCTGTGGGTGTGAAAATTATTTTCGTTAATAATTTCTGTATATTTCTACACTGAAAAAAATTATTCAAAGATCATTCCTTAGATTTACTAAATTTTTTACGTTAAGTGGTTGTAAACAATTTATTTGGGCTGAATTTAAACAAACAAATTAAGTTGAACATTGCTCAATTTAATTTGTTTGTTTAAACTCAACACAAATAAATTGTTTGCAACAGTTTTGCATGCAACACTTTTTTCAGTGTATATATATATATATAATTTTTTGTTTTAGTTTAGTTTGTAGTTTAAATTTAGTTTGATCACAGTTGTAATTTTTTTTAATTGTCAGTTGTATTTAAAGAAAAGTTATGGTGAATAAAAAGTAGAATTATGTTTGGCTTTTGACAGATTATTTGAAATACTGTATGTGATTAAGAAATAGCCATTAACTTCTGTTTTCAGAGGGCCCAGTAAATTTATTTATTAAATAAAATTTATTTTTTATTAATTAAATTGATCAATTTTAGCAGGGTTATGTAAAAATCTGAACCACTGGCTTTTATTCTAGCCGAAATAAAACAAATAAGACTTTCTCCAGAAGAAAAAATATTATCGGAAATACTGTGAATAATTCCTTGCTCTGTTAAACATCATTTGGGAAATATTGGACAAAAAAAAAATTCACTGGAGAGCGAATAATTTTGCTTTCAAGTGTACGTTGGTATTAAGCAGATGGTAGTAGAGCTGTAATCGGGACTTAAAAGTTAGGTCTGACAGAATTCGTCTGGAGCCCGAAAAGTACATTTTGATGACAGCTTTTTAAAAGCCTTTTTCAAGAATGAGTCTTTATATGTTTTATTGGTGTTAACACACCAGTATTACTTAACAAATTAAATTAAAATAAATTCTAAATTATATCAGGTATTTGGCAATAGCAAATTGCTCTGCCAACTCTGTGCAATTCATTTCGCCACTTCTCTTCACAATCCGGCCTTAAGGCGATGGTGAAGATGAATAATAAAAGAATAATGCCAACATTAGCCTATATACTCTGACTACATTATGCATTTATGATTTAATTATTATTTAGTTATAATTTGAAAATCCTTTACTCACCAAGATTACGTGTTTTTGTGGAGGAACATTGTAGAATTCATGCCTTTAGATGGCTTTAGCGCGGTGCTGCGCTTACTGATGGTGCGTCCAGCAGCACTTAACACCCTTTCACTGCTGCAGACCGGGATGCACTACTGATCTGGCTAATTTTGCAAGTTTTGGGTAAGATTGTTTGTTCATCTTCCACCAGCCAAGAACATCCATTTCATTTTCCATGACAGCAGTTTCAATGTAGCGATGGACCTTGTCATTTTCCCTTGTCAGCTTGCTGTACATTTTCCCACTCCGTTGTTGTAATGTTGTAATATTATTTGATTACTTTAGCCCAGCCCAGCCTGGCCCGACCCCGTCTAAAATGATAGAAATTAAGCCCGAACCTATTAGGTCCCGTCGCGTTCCTTCGGATTCGGGAAAAGATCTTCAGCTCTAGATGGTAGTACTTTAAATTGTATTACATCTCAGTAGAGCCTTATCATGTAGCTGATTGCAGGAAGCAATAACTTTTTTGTTTGTCTTACGGTTACCTCGCTACTTCAAGTTTGCTTAAAATGCCCTCAAAACCCCCCTGACCACACTTTACAAAAACCTCAACAAAATATGCTAATCCGCAATGATAAAATGCCATTAAGAGCGAGCTGTTATGAGGGATTTGATTTGACGTGCGCATGCAAAAAGGCAAGGTCCCAAGATCGTTAGTGCGGCTAACTCCCTCATATTTAATTACCGCCTCTATCACAGGGGCTGGTAAAATATGGCCATGATGCGAAATGACCCTTAATTAGATCGGCGAAGACTCTAGACAATTAATCCTTCAGCCTGTGTGTGTGTGTGTGTGTGTGTGTGTGTGATTGTGTGTGATTGTGTGTGTCTGTGTGTGTGTGTGTGTGTGCGTGTGTGTGTGTGTGTGTGTGTGTGTGTGTGTGTGTGAGAGAGAGAGAGAGAGAGAGAGTGAGCGGTGAGCGTATGTGTTTATTATGAGTCTTTGCTTAATTAAAACTTGCAGACGCTTGCAGTAGAGCTTCCCATGAGGAATGACAAACTGAGATGATAGACCTGCATTCCTGTGGTGTCCTTATCCTCAAAAGATGAAGAACAGAGATCTGGAAAACTATTTGGTCAGGAGATTTGCATTTGTCTTTGGGGGTCAAAGTACTGTGTGATTTACAGTAATTACCTCATCAGTGTTTCATGAAGAACATTTTAAACAAACGGACCACGGGTGAACTACCAATTAGAGTTGGGGAATACCAGATTTTTATTTTGTTTTTTGTTTTGTTTTGTTTTATTTATTATTTTTATTTTATGTTATTTTATTTTATTTTATTTTTAGCTTAATTTAATTTATCTATTTTGTTTAATTAAATTAAAATTTTATTTAATTTAATTTTGTTTTTGTTTAATTTGATTTAATCAAATTTAATTTAATTTAATTTTGTTTTTGTTTAATTTGATTTAATCAAATTTAATTTAATTTAATTTTATACAATCTTTATTGACATATAATAATTAAAATGTAAATTCATTTGTTTTTATATCAATATACATATTAAAGTGTAAGCATATTATAATAGTAAATTACTATTATTTCACATTAATATTTATTTCATTAAATATTTAAACATATAAAATAAATGTAATATGGTCTATATTGTACCATGTGGATTTTATTTTATTTTATTTTATTTTATTTTATTTTATTTTATTTTATTTTATTTTATTTTATTTTATTTTATTTTATTTTATTTTATTTTATTTTATTTTATTTTATTTTATTTTATTTTATTTTATTTTATTTTATTTTATTTTATTTTATTTTATTTTATTTTATTCCAGGAAGGTCCCATTGAGATTAGCAGCTCTTCCTTCAGGGAGTTTTTTTTTATTTTTTATTAAAGGCAGAATTGAGCTTTCAGAGAGTTATAAACACTTTAATAACAGTAAACTTTTTTTGTTATGGGATAATATGAATTTAACTATATTTCATATAAAGACTAGTATATATAAGTCATAAAGTATTCTATGATTATCTACTGATTTAAATAGTCATGATATGTCATATTATTAACAAAAGTCATAATATCAGACTTATTAGTTTCTATAATAAAATTGTAAAACCATAACATTTAAATCATATTTGTTATTTGAAATACAGGAGATGTCAACTAGAAAAATAAAAAATAATATGCAATATGCAAAATAAAAGAAATCTGATATAAGGAAATGCAAGAGATTTTGAATTGTACTAAAACAAAACAGATTTTTTATTCATATTATTTTATATGAATATATGCATTAAATGTTATTTTTATTATCTAATTTTATTATCTAAATAACACATTTTCAACATAAAATCCAGATATTAAAATCACTTTGTATTGTGAAAAGATTTTATTTTATTTTATTTTATTGTGTTCGAGTTATGAACGTTTAAAACGTTTTACATGTAATAATTAAAATGTTAATTCATATGTTTTAGATCAATATAAATATGAATGTGCATGCATATTATATTTATGCATAAAGTAAATTTAATATTGTCTATATTTTACAATGTGAATTTTATTTATTATTATTATTATTATTATTATTATTATTATTATTATTATTATTATTATTATTTCTTATATTTTTTCAAGGAAGTTAAAGGCAGAATTGAGCTTTCAGAAAAGTTTGACATAACCTTTTTTATGGGATAATATTATTTTAAATATGTATGAGTCAAATACAGTACTCTATAATTTGAGCACTAATATATATTTATTTGATTTTAATTATTTTATTTTATTTTATTTTATTTTATTTTATTTTATTTTATTTTATTTTATTTTATTTTATTTTATTTCTATCGACACTGCTTTAACTTAACCAAGCATGAGCAGGATTGCACAGTATATTTTATATAATAACACACAAAGCCTTTTCTGTAGAGACCTTGACTGAGGCTGTAACTCATCCTCCAGCATTCATCCTCAGCGCTGCGAGTCTGTAATTCCTCATGCTCCGCACCATGCCACACGTGAAACACGCGTGATATATAATGTTTGTGCAGATGACGGAATATTCTAGGCTGTGCAGCTTTATATATTGTCAGACCTTGAAAAGGAAACAAGTGCAGTTCTGGCTCCTGTCAGGCAGCGTCTCTTTTAGCAGAAGAGTCCTTGAAAAACTTCAAGTTTGGCGAATGTGACACTCATACTTTTCCCAAGAGGAAGAGCAGACACAGACACTCAGACAGTCCTGTGATCCTCGCTTTAGCCGCACAAGCAAAAATCCCTCTCGCATTCCATAATCTTGCATTTTTAATCATTTGATGCTTTTGTAGGAACTAAAAAGTTAGACTGGATTAGTGTCATGGGAGATCATGAGGATTCTGGAGCGTCTGGAGTGGAGTTATACTGTAGTAAGTCTGTCATGGAGTAACTCAGCTTTATGTAGGCCTACTGTATATAGTCAGACTATAGAATACACAAGCCATGCTCAGTGGTGTAGCGGGTGCCCCTCACAACATCCGCCCCAACACCCCCACCCCCCAATCCCCACCCTGAAGGCTACCAAACCACCCAAAAATTACAAGGCACAGTTTGGGTGTTCTGTGTTTGTCTGAGATAATTCCTGGTCTGGAGGACACGAGCACGTTGCGCGCATGCACTCCTCCGTTGGAAACAACGAACTTGTGCAAATTCAAGAAAAGACATGATATGCTAACGGTCCCTAAAAGGCCGGCATCATTTGCATTCTCCAGCTGTTGATCTTCTTGCACATTGACGTTGGATTTATCTGGACAACTGGGTTGCGGATCTATTCCATGGCAGTTTGTGGGTCCTTCACTGGGCTCATAGCAAAGAAACTTTGACTGAGATGTAAGCGAGAGAGAATATGGTCATTTTTCAAAATAAAAGATTTTTCAAATTAAAAGATCGCTCAGACTCCGATAATAAATAAAATGAAAATTATTAATCATTTCTTGTGTGGCCCGGTACTAATTGATCCACGGACCAAGTTGACTTTTTGGAAAGAAGCTCTTCATATAGCCTGTGGTGCTTTTTTAGGTGCTGGTTGTTGTATTTCCTCATGCAGAACAATTCTGCGACAGCTCTTACAAATGATCTGGTTTTGTTTGGTGTCTGTGATTTTGAAACCAAGATATTCCCATATTACCGATTAATTGTTCTATCAATGCTTCTGAAGTGGCAGATGCCATCCCACTCGTTTGACCTTTCCTGTTTGTTTTTTTTTTGTTAGTTTTTTTATTGTGGGTGTTCTGCATAGTTCGGTTGTGTAATTCTGATTGGCCAGAACGAGAGTGTGCTCACTCAGTTGGCTAGTAAGATGGCAGTCACGCATTTGCTCTGGATAAGGAAGTTACATATAATATATTTCATATCGCAGTCTATTGTGATTTTTATCTAATCGCAACATTTCAAATCCCGATTGCGATTCGATTTTGATTAATTGCACAGCCCTAATGGAAACCATGTGAACTTGCAAACAAGGAGGCCACTGTCATTTTGGGTGGAAATTTGCCATCAAGACCAAATTGGATGTTATGTAACATGTAACTTATTCATTCGTAAGGTAGATGCATAGTTTGATTGACAGATTACTTCTGTTGATTACGTCCTATAGAAGTTGCCATAAGTGAGGTTAATGTCAAGATCTCACTCTCTTCTAGTGCACATGCACATTAGCTTGAACATCCTGACAAATTCAGCTTTCCGTGTGATATAAACGTTTAGAAATTACATTTAAATAACAGTTGTTTTTTGCATTTCATTGGTGATTGCAAATATGAAACGTAATTAAAGGTTTTGGAGAATTTGATGTTTCCTCATTTAAACAGAACACCCAAATCTACTGTCTGAGAGGGGTTTCATATTTTGCTGTCGATATATAGTAGACATGCAACAATGTATTGTAATATTATGATGAGGCGAAACAACAGAGGTGGAGTTTCATATGCAGCATTTATAATAAAGTATGATTAACCGGCAGGAGTCAAAACAGGAGCAAAACTATATCATAAAGGGCAATGCACAAGAGTTATCGAATACGCAGGTGAAGGTCAGGGCAGGTGGCTAACAATCATAAAACAAAAACAGTGAATCAAAACAAGCAAGAAATAAACACTAGTGACACAAAACAATACCCAGAATGAAGATGTGTGAGGGTCTTGCTTAAATAGTATGGCTGCGTCCCAAATCGCATACTTATGCACTATTCTACGCCATTTTGTAGTATAAATAGTGTAAGTTGTGCGGTCACACTAAAAACTCTAAAAATAATAAGTGTACTTTAGATACTTGGATGATGCACTCATTCAGCTCATAAAACGAAGTGTGAAATGATGGACACTGCACGCACTCAATACACAATTTTGCTCACGTTGTGGAAGGGGCGGAGCTATCGGGCACACATGTTGGATAACTTTACTTATTTTGGATGGTGAAAGCAAAATTTTCCTACGACAGTGATTATAGCGGTGAATGCGGCTATACTCATGGCAAGTATTATTTGATAGTTTGGTCATTTATTTCACTGATTTGGCAACCGTCATCGGGGAAACAGTTTGAATTTCCGCTTAGTAAAAAAACATTAGTGCTCCATTTGGGACGACACTACAAACATATTCAATGCTGTTGAGGGTGTAAGTGCATAAGTACATAATGCATGAGTGTATAGTGTGCCATTTGAGACGCAGCTTATGGCTGTAATATCCTGCAGTTGAGTCAGTGTAATCAGTTTGCAGATTGATAACAGCTGTAGTGCGTATGGTGGGATTCCCATGATGGGAGTTGTAGTCCAGGTGAATGACTGGTAGAATATACCAATGGATGGAGTGCTATTTAGTGGGTCTCATAAGCATTCCAGCTTATAGCCAAAACAAGATGCAAGGAATAAATGACAAAGGGCACTTGAGTTATTTTTGAAAAATGCAAACATGGTGTGCATTATTTTCTAATAATTCAAACACTACATTATTCCCCTTATCACACCTAAAGGTATCGTTTCAAGACGTGTCAGGTTTTTGTTCACAAACTGCTCCCTTTGTTTATAAGTTAATTACTCTTCTCATCCAAAGCCTTCTGTTTACTTTCAGTGTGATTTTTTGACTGCTGTGAAATAACTGAAATCATTCAGCGTTGTGAACTGTCTGGAACAGTTTTACCTCCTTGATTCCCTGAAAATAATGGCACAGCCTAGAATATTCCTCAGCCAATCAGAATCACAGGACCTGGATCTAATTATTGACTCTGTTATTGTGTCTGAAATCACTCACTTGATCACTAATTTGCTTATCCTTATGTATTGCATGGCGGTTGAGTGCACTTTACCAGCGACAAGTACTTAACATAATGAACTGAGGAATTTGGACTCTGATGTATTACAGTGTGAGTCAGAGCTGGAGCTGACGCAGAAAGAACTTTTATCACATACTTTTTTTCTACTTGCAGCATACTTTAGAAATGAATAACAGCCATGCTGACATTAATTTGTAAATATTTTATACCTCCATGCCAGCTTTAAAAAGTGGACATATTATCTTTAATGTAGCGTGATATACATTTTTTTCCATGTACTTATTTGTGTTCATAATAATTAAATAATCCTAAATCATTAAAAATACAATATATAATAAATTATATATATATATATATATATATATATATATATATATATATATATATACAAAATATATTAAATATTATATAATGGCGCAATGGGTGGCACGATTGCCTTATAGCAAGGAGGTCGCTGATTCGAGCCCCAGCTGGGTCAGTTGACATTTCTGTGTGGAGTTTACATGTTCTCCCTGTGTTGGCGTGTGTTTCCTCCCGGGTGCTCTGGTTTCCCCCACACGTCCAAAGACATGCACTATAGGTGAATTGAATAAGCTTAATTGACCGTAGTGTATGTGTGTGAATGCAATAGTGTATGGGTGTTTCCGAGTGTTGGGTTGTGGCTGGAAGAAATTTTGAGATTTTGAAATTATATATATATGTGAAGATCCTTTCCTCGCCAGCTCAGCCACTGGACAACGTGTCCCTTCTTCTCCTGGGTTTCAGCACCACTGTAATGAAGTTAGATGGCTGCCTGGTTATCGGGAAGAAGGAGGCTGAGAACCGATGAACTTTTAAATAATTTTTAATGAGTAAAACAAACGGACAGCAGTTCCTCTCAGAGACTGCCGTCAGACTGAAAGCAAAATTAAAACAATATGTCCGGGCCCGGTCCTCTCTCTCCCAGCACTGGCATCTCTCCTCCTTTTAGCTTCCAGGGCTCTTCCGTGAGACTTGAAGCAGGTGATGCGTCTAGGTGTACCTGAGTATCTCACTCACGCTTCCCGCCTCGCACGCCCTCATGGCTCTCAGCCCCGCCTCACTCGCCACAGCGTCAAATGCATTTTCACATGTAAATCACTCGTACTTGACACTTCATCCACATCTGCTTACTGCACAGGCTGCAAAACACCCCCCACCCCCCCCCCCCCCCCCCCAATTTTTATGGAATGTAGGATTGTGAGGGAGCAGGTGAGACGTCGTTTTTCGAGAGACACTCAAATAGATCACATGCGCTGCTTATCCAGTGTCTATAAGGTCATGTAAAACAATAATAGCAAACTGAAATAAATATAATTTGATTATATGGTTTAGAATTGGATTGTTTAAATTTTTTTGTGATTATTTTGCATTTAAATTAAGAATTGTGCCGGATCCAGAAAAAAAAAATCAACTTTTTATTGTTTTTAGCATTGGATTCAGCGATCGCAAAATTTCGAAAAACTAGGAGGTTTGATTAGAGATGCAGTGATACTGAGTTTATCAGCTGATAACAACAACTGATTATTTTGAGTAACTTCTGCCTTTTACACCTTTTCAAAATAAAAATCTGTTCTCAATCATGAACAGAAAACCACATATATATGAATAGCTGCAAACTGCAGTCAAGTCAGTATTGTTCAAAATCCAATGTAATTCTGTATAATACACATTTTTATTTACAAACAATATGAATATGATGCATTTTCATAACATCTTTTGATTAGCAAAATAATTATGGTAACAGTGGCGAAAAAATGTTTTATTATCTGTGTCAACCGATACTGATTGTCAGCCGATATACATGCATCTCACTGCATTTTGCATTTCGGTTCACTTTTTTTTGCCTATAAAATTCCAGTAGCCATTTATATGCATTAAATGAATCATGAAAGATTGAGCTAAACATCTCTTTTTATATCCTACTGAAGATAAAAGTCACCTATATTTTGAATGTCCTAAGGGTGAATAAATCTAACACCAAATGTTCCGTTTTTGGATGAACACTCCTTTTAAAAATATATTTTTATTAAATGCTCCAGCCAAATTGGGTTGTCAGTTCACCTTTAGCACTTAATCCTGTTCTGCACACACAGTTCAGTAATTTACAGGAGTGACAACCACATTCAACAAGCAAATTAACTCCAGAAAATGCAGGTAGTGCCAACTGAAACATTTTTATATGTGCGTCATAGATGTGTCTCTGTGCTGTGTTTGCAGGGCAAGAGTTCAAAGGAAAAGAAGAACTTGTTTCGACTAATTTGTGTTGCCAGATCATGCTAAAAAAAAAACAGCAGCAAACAAGAACAAGCCAATTATAAACTTAAATACATCCAAATGCTTTTAATTGGAAATAAGACCAAAAATATTGTGACATGAACCTGTTGACTCTAACTCCATAAACTGGATGGTTTAATGAGCTGAGGCCAAACAACAAGGCCAAAGACACTTTTTATAAGTGGACATTGCAACCCTGCAAGAGCACAGTCTGTAAAACAGATTCCCAAACATAAACAAAACAATGCTGTTTATGGTGTGCCGCTTAACAAGCCTTGGGTTGCTGGGATAGTATTTTGCTCAAAAATAATAGACATGTGCAAGATTATTGATAGTTATCAGTCACGGAGACCTGCAGGAAAAAACTTACAATGGGCTGTAGTCAGAGGTAGATAGAGCATCCAAAATCTATACTCGAGTAAAAATTTCCTCAAATCCTTGTACTTTTACTTAAGTAAAAGT
This sequence comes from Danio aesculapii, assembly GCF_903798145.1. NCBI lineage: Eukaryota > Metazoa > Chordata > Actinopteri > Cypriniformes > Danionidae > Danio > Danio aesculapii. The sequence goes on from NC_079446.1 coordinate 42,248,744, forward strand.
AACAATCTTAAAAGTTCACAACACGGTGCCTCTTGATATTTATGAACAAATCATATGAATCATATTTATTACCATCTGACACTAACGGAGGAACACTACAGAATCTATGAAAGTAAGAGTAAACTATTTTCCCTAAAAATTTACTTGAGTAAGAGTTAAAGTACACGTCTTTGAATGTACTCAAAATCTGCATAAAATACTCACATCTGGTCGTAATGGCACTTGCGATCCATATTCTGCTCACACAGTTGTTTTTCCATCATTTAACACTATCATGTTTAAGTTAAAGCTCCAATTTGGCGATGTTTACATCTGTCTTGTGGATATTTTTTGGATTTTGTGATTGAGTCACTGGTGTCTGCATTTATAGTTGGTCTCTCTTGGTTTCTCCGGTTTCTGGTTGGTTTCTACAAACCAGCATATATAGAAACCATAGATTGTTATGGGTCAGTGATGCTACCATTTGGTACAAATTCATACACTTCTTCTTTCTGGTTGCTCTTTCTCTGAAGGAATTTGGTAGAAAAACAGCCCAATGTGTGTCGTCGGTTAGGAACAGTTGCCTGGCTTTTTGGCTAAAAGAAGAAAAATCACTCAGCCCATGACTTAGTGGTCAGTGGTTAGTTTTGTCCAGTAATGGGTTGACATCACGTAAAAAATAAATAAATGAAAAACTATCCATTGAGATGGCTACCACATTTCATTGAGGCAATTTACCCTCATTTTACTGTTTTACTTTCATATATGAAACACTTATTGGTTGCAGTCAACATTTAGATTAATACCACATTTAGAAAAAACATTTCCCAGTGGCTTTTCTGTAGATTTAACTGGGAAAGATTGTTGCACAACTACAGCACATTGTATAAAAATGGCAAATTTTAGTTAGTTTTGAAGAAATTAAACTAGTGCCTTGTCTGAATGGGAATTTTTCCGTGTTTTATCTCTTATATCAATATTTAATATCACACTTAGTCTTTAATAATACATTAATAGCCCAAATTGGCTTACATGAAAGTGGATATTGAAAAAGAAACAAATGGTGTAACTCAAGCATATAGCTGGTGATAGTATCAATTACCTTGTTTTTTTGGCTGAAAAAAGAAATCACTCACCCTGTGACTTGGTGGTCAGCGGGAGAATGTGTTTTTTTGCACACCAATGGGTTGACGTCATGTGAAAACTATCAATTGAAATTGTTACCACATTTGATTGATGCTATTTACTCTCATTGTACTGTTTTAGTTGAAACCTATATTGGTTACAGTCAACATTCAAAATTATATTAAATTAGAAAAACATTCCCAGTGGCTTTTCTGTAGATTTAACTGAGAAAGACTTTAGCACGGGCGACGCAGTGGCTCATTAGTCCTGTCGCCTCACAGCAAGAATGTCGCTGGTTTGAGCCTTGGCTGGGTCAGTTGTCGTTTCTGTGTGGAGTTTGCATGTTCTTCCTGCGTTCGCGTTGGTTTCCTCCAGGTGCTGCCGTTTCCCCCACAGTCCAAAAGACATGCGGTACAAGTGAATTGGGTAGGCTAAATTGTCCAAAGTGTATGTGTGTGAATGAGTGTGTGTGGATGTTTCCCAGGAATGGGTTGCGGCTGGAAGGGCATCCGCTGCGTAAAACGTGCTGGATGAGTTGGCGGCTCATACCGCTGTGGCGACCCTGGATTAATAAAAGGGCCAAGCCGAAAAGAAAATGAATGAATGAATGAGACTTTAGCACAGTTACAGGACAAAATAAATATGCATACAAATGGCTCATTTTAGTTATGAAGACATGAAACCAGTGCCTTGTCTTTATGGGAAATTTCAGTGTTTTAAAAAAAGGGTTTTACACAATCTCTTATATTAATATTTAATATCACACTTAGCCCTCAAAGAATAAATGAATAGCCCTAATTGGCTTACATGAAAGTGCATATAAAAAATAGAAAATGGTGTAACTCAGAGGGAGACTGTGTTTGGGTTGATGTCATGTGAAAACTATCATTTGAGATGGTTACCACATTTGTTTGAAGCAATTAATTGTCATTGTACTATTTCACGTGAAACCTATATTGGTTACAGACAGCACTCAGAATCATATTAACTTTAGAAAACTATTCCCATTGGCTTTTCTGTAGATTTAACTGGGAAAGTCTTTAGCACACTTACAGTACATTATATAAAAATGGCTAATTTCAGTTATGAAAAAATTAAACTCATGCCTTGTATTTTGTCTCGAGGGAATTTTCTGTTTTAAAAAAAAAGTGCTTCACACCATCTCTTACATTAATATTTATTATCACACTTAGTCCTTAATAATAAATTAAAAGCCCAAATTGGCTTACATGAAAGTGCATATTGAAAAAAATGGTGTAGCTCAAGCATATAGCTGGTGATAATAACAATTACCTTATTATTATTTTTTTTTTGCCCACAAATGTGTTGACATCATGCGAAAAATATCAATTGAGATGGTTACCACATTTGATTGAAGCAATTAATTCTCATTGTACTATTTTACTTGAAACCTTTATTGGTTACAGTCGACATTCAGAATCATCTTAAATTTAGAAAACCTTTCCCAGTGGTTTTTCTGTAGATTTAACTGGGAAATTCTTTATCACACTTACAGGACAAAATAAAAATGTATACAAATGGCTAATTTTAGTTATGAAGAGATGAAACCAGTGCCTTGTCTTTATGGGAATTTTCAGTTTTTTAAAAAAAGGGTTTCACACTATCTCTTATATTAATATTTAATATCACACTTAGCCCTAAGAAAAACAATAATAGCCCAAATTGGCTTACATGAAAGTGCATATAAAAAATAGAACCATGAAAGTGCATATTGAAAAAAATGGTGTAGTTCAAGCATATAGCTGGTGATAATAACAATTACCTTATTATTATTATTTTTTGCTCACCAATGTGTTGACGTCATGTGAAAACTATCAATTGAGATGGTTACCACATTTGATTGAAGCAATTAATTCTCATTGTACTGTTTTACTTGAAACCTATATTGGTTACAGTCGCCATTCAGAATCATCTTAAATTTAGAAAACCATTCCCAGTGGCTTTTTCTGTAGATTTAACTGGGAAAGTCTTTAGCACAGTTACAGGACAAAATAGAAATGTATAAAAACGGCCAATTTTAGTCACGAAGAAATAAAACGCATGCCTCTAGGGTATTCTCCGTGTTTTAAAACATGTGTTCACAAGATCTCTTGTATTAATATTTAATATCACACTTAGTCCTTAATATTAAATTAATAGCTCAAATTAGCTTACATGAAAGTGCATATTGGAAAAAAATGGTGTAACTCAAGCATATAGCTGGCATGTGAAAACATGTGAAGAAATTTATTCTCATTGTAGTATTTTACTTGAAGCCTATATTGGTTACAGTCAACATTCAGATTCATACCAATGGTAGAAAACCATTCCCAGTGGCTTTTCTGTAGCTTTAACTGGGAAATTCTTTATCACAGTTACAAATAAATTGTATGAAAATGGCTAATTTAAGTTATGAAAAGAATAAAACTAATGCCTTTTGTCTCCAGAGAATATTCCATGTTTTAAAACATAAGTGTTTCACACTATCTCTTACATAAATATTTAATATCACACTTAGTCCTTAATAATAAATTAATAGCCCAAATTGGCTTACACGAGCATATTGAAAAGAAAATGGTGTAACTCAAGCATTTAGCTAGAGAAGAATGGTAAATATTGGTATTTCTCCACTGATGACTGACTTCCTCTTCGCTGTTTCTTCCTCTGAAGGTCTTTTGCTGGGTTTATATAAATGGATTGAGCATATTTCAACATAATACGTCCAAAAAAACCCTCTAGCCTCAAACGTGTCTGTTCTGCTCCGTCAACATTACAGGTCTTGACATACTCTGATACAAAAGGTGTTTGAATGTTTTATTCATATGGTTATATATGGATGGTCCCCTGGCAGAATCAAGGAAGCGTTTCAACTTTGAGTAGCTCAGGATGAGGAAGCGAATGTGTTCAAGGCTGAACTTCGGTCTTCCTATGTGCTGCTTTAGCTAAAATGCAAATGCCTGCCACGCAAGTATATTTTCATCACTGTTGGAGAGAGAACTTTAAATGCAACAAATTCCCTTTTTGATGTTACAAATCATGTTTACTGTACGTTTTTTAAAGCCCTTCATTTTCACTATTTAGGTTTATCAATATTTAATACTATACGAACAATTGTTTCTGAAAATAGTTTAAACATACTTTTGATTTCTCTCTTAGTCAATCTGATTTGTGTGTGTGTGAGGGGGGGGACAATTGAAAGATATTTTTCCTCCCAACTGGATGGATGGATTTTTTTTTTTTTACAAAATTTGTTTTGTTTTATTTGTGATTGGTTGGTAGGTCGGTGCATCGATTGATCGATTGGTTGGTTGGTTGATTGATTCATTCATTCAATCATTTTCTTTTCGGCTTAGTCCCTTTATTAATCCGGGGTTGCCACAGCTGAATGAACTGCCAAGTTATCCAGCACATGTTTTACGCAGCGGATGCCCTTCCAGCCGCAACCCATCACTGGGGAACATCTATACACAGTCACTCATACACTACGGACAATTTAGCCTGTAAATTGCTGTGAAGCGACAGCACTACCTACTGTGCCACTGTGTCACCCCATTCATTCATTTAGTACTCCATTTTTTTTCTCCCTAATGGAAATGTTTATTTATTAATTCATTTATTCTAATTTTGTAAGCTGTTTGGACAGAACTGTGTGCAGGTATAGTGTGTCCACTATCATATTGGAGTCATAGAAACACAACAAATCCCTTTTTTATATGTCATGACATTAAAATAGGACCCAAATGCAAGTGATTTTGAGACTCAATGCAACGAGACTGTTTTCCCCACCTACCGAATTGATGGGTGCCATGTCTCCATAATAACAATGCAAAGAAACTGGGGTTAAAACATGTTTCAACTCTCTGTGATCAACTGCACCTCAATAATTAATTTAATAAGTTTAAAACATTTTTAAAACAGAGCATGTTTGTAATAGAGTAAAATCACCATGTAATTCTGAACCACCATAATCACCACGGCTGCATTGTATCAGTAAACGCGTATATATGTGTGTGTGTGTGTACTGCAAACGACTTTTGTGTGAGACTCTACATTTCAGAAAAGCTTGAATAAACCCCACAACAAATCATCAAATCAGAAACATTTAGACCAAGTGTGTACTTAGCCAAATGAAATATGAAAACATTTAGTCTCCTGAGCTATAAAATAACAACTTATGAGAAATATTAATTTTCTGGTCAGCAGCTGCACTAAATATGTTTTATTTTTCTTGTGGTGCAGTGCTGACCAAATGAACCTGATTAGAAAAGTGCAGGCTAGAGAAAATTAAGCGATTATTGAACCACTAACAAAGGCACTGAACACACACACGCACACGCACACACACACTGATTAAAAGCTCTTCAGACAAAAAGAAAAAAAGAAGAAGGATAAGTTTAATCAGAGACAAGTCCACCTTACTAATTGTGAATATAAAGCTGTGGTGATGATTGATGAGTTTATGTTACTCTTTGACCTCGTTCTCCTTCTCTCCTCCTCACACTCCCTTCTTCATCCTGTGTCTCCCTCCGCATCTCAAAGACTCTCTGTCCTGTCACCGAGGCTTTTTTTTTTCTTTCCCTCTCTTCATCCATAATGACTCACACTTAATGAGTCCCGTCTTCATTCATTTTGCCTCCAAATATTACAGCAATTCTGGCTGATTTTGATCCCAAACACTACATGAGTAATAGACCCATTAAGGGAATCATAATTAAATGCTTAGATTGGGTAATACGTTTTCAAAATTGTTTTTTTTAATGCATTTATTTAAAGGGATAGTTCATCCAAAAGTCATTTACTCATCCTCTATTTGCTCAAACCCCATTTGAGATTAGTTCTTTTGTTATACATATTCTTACATTCTTACATCTTCTATTGTTATACATATATCGTATTCTTATATTTGAAGAGTACTGGTTGCTGGAAACCATTGACCTGCATAGCATTTTTTGCTACTATGGATGTCAATGGATAGCAGCAAACATTATTACTCTAAATATATTCTTATGTTTAACAGAAGAAAGAAACTCATGAAGGTAATTGAGGTAAAGTTGTTATAGTTGATGAGGTCATTTTCATTTTTGGCTATCCAAGTTTTAAGACCAAAAAATATTAACTTGACTAGTTCATCATTTGGTATCAGAAGTGGCTTATATGAAAGGCAAAGGCCTCTAGATTACGCTTATTTTACCAAAATAAAATATGATCATGCATTGATTTTTTATTATTTATTTAGGACAATAAGGTCCCTGCCTTTCTTGTTGTAAGCTTTACAAACTAACCTGCATACGTGCGTTATCAACAACATGGGTTAAAAAAGCCACGCAATGAAAATAATTGATTTACTGAATCAAAAATGCGTTCAATATGTGCAATGACAAAAAATAATATACAGTTGAAGTCAGAATTATTAGCCCCCCCTTTGAATTTTCTTTTTTAAATATTTCCCAAATCATGTTTAACAGAGCAAGGAAATTTTCACAGTATGTCTGAAAATATTTTAGACATACTGATAATGTCTCAAATATTATCAGACATAATGTTTTAGACATTTGGACATTTTTTTTTCTGGAGAAAGTTTTATTTGTTTTATTTCGGCTAGAATAAAAGCAGTTTTTAATTTTTTAAACACCATTTTAAGGTCAAAATGATTAGCCCCTTTAAGCTATTTTTGTTCCGATAGTCTACAGAACAAACCATCGATATAAAATAACTTGCCAAATTACCCTGACCTGCCTAGTTAACCTAATTAACCTAGTTAAGCCTTTAAATGTCACTTTAAGCTGTATAGAAGTTTCTTGAAAACTGTCTAGTCAAATATAATTTACTGTCATCATGGCAAAGATAAAATAAATCAGTTATTAGAAATGAGTTATTTAAACTATTATGTTCAGAAATGTGTTGAAAAAATCATCTCTCAATTAAGCAGATATTGGGGGGATAAAGAGGGGGGATAATAATTCAGGGGGGCTAATAATTCCGACTTCAACTGTATATCGCGACACCAAACACATAAAACGAAAGTAACAAAAAAAAAAAAAAGTATTTGTACTTCATTACTTCCTATCTCTGTGGATAAGTCTGAAGCACACCGTAAATGAATTTTGCCAATTTATACAGGGCTAGTGCTATACACAACTGTTTCTACATAAACACACACTCAGGTATTGGTTCAGTTCTCGGTATCAGCCGATGCACGGAGCTCAGGTATTCGATATTGGAAAGGGAAAAGGGTATCTGAACATCCCTACTTAGGCCCAATCCCAATTCTACCCTTTGCCCTTCCCCTTACCCCTACCCCTCGTTTTGTGCATTCATGTGAAGGGGTAGGGGTGTCCCAATTCTCTTAAGCGTGAAGGCGTAGCGCTAAGGGCAAGAGCTATACACTCCTTCGAACTGAGATTTTTTAGTTTTTAGGAACACACTCGAAACCAAGGGGGAAGGAAAATTTCCCAGAATACACCAGCCACAACGGCAGGATAGCTGCACCCAGAAGTAAGGAGATTCACAAATTAATATTTTTTTGTCATCATTACGAATTTTTACAACAAACAAACATATGATTTAATATATTCATAATCGCGTTCATGTTTTAATGTCATGCTTTAAAAAAAAACGCTAAAAAAACAACTAAAATTCACTATCTATAATCCCTAATAATAACTCCTGTACAGCAGTCCTACAACATTCTGACACTCGATGACACTGGAATACTCTGTCAGAAAAGTCTAGTGGCTTGGAATGAGCTTTTCACAGTGTCTGCTATAATGTTAATGTTGTTTTCGTGTGTTTACATTGATGAAAATGGCCACTGTGAAAATTCATAGTACATTTTACGATCCTATTGCCAAATTACATAGTTATGATAACAATATCGTTGCTTTCAGTGATTTCTGGAAGATAAATACCCAAAAAATAATGCAACTGGCATAACTACAGCAGTCGCGATTTGCCGATCTCATATGAAGCAAGAGATCGTGATATCATATGATGACGTGTTCAGGTGCTGTAGTGCTGTCTCATTTCTTAGCTGTAAAATGTGAAGCCCTTCTCTTTCCCAACTCTGTTTCAAGGGCCAAGAGGAAGGGCGAGGGGTACAAAAATAGAATTGGCATTGGGCCTTAGAATGTTGGAACTGACCAATCAGAATCGAGTATTCCAGACAGCTGTGTAATAAGCTGCAATATACATATGTGAAATATTTTTAAGCTGGAACTTTACAGACACATTCTGGGGACACTGGGGAGTTGTTTAACATCTTTTGCAAAGAGACGTATTATGTCCACTTTAAAGTTAGTCTGTGATAACTTGTAGGAAGATCCTGCAAAAATGTTCTTTCTTTCTGTAGAAGTTTTGTAATTATTTCTCACACATGGACAAAAAAGTGCTCAGGTTTTGGACAGATCGGTTGCTTCCGTCTGTCGGATGAGAAGAAGTGTAAGAAGTTAATTTGCCGGGTTTCCAGGGTTACAGGGTTACCGTGGACGTTATTCAGAGCGAACAGTCACTTCTGTTAATGGATGTTGCTCTACAAGTGCAAGACTTTTTTATTCAAGGTGTCGTGTTGTGGAGGATATTCTGAGGGCAGATGATAAAATCCAGAAATAATGAGGTTTTTGATAAGCGAGCGACTGAAAAGCCAGTACAACGTGAATAGGAATCAAAATTATTTCCATGATTTTAGGCATCACATGGCAATTCTTTTTGTTGACTTTTTTAGATTGTTCTCTGGGAAAAGTTTGTAAGCATCCTTGAGACCAATTTATTTTTACATGAATTATTTCCTTGCATCTGTGTATGCATGCATGCGCGCGTGTGTGTGTGTGTTTTAAGTTAAAATTCCATTACTGTGTTATTGTTTTACCTTTCTGAGAATATCTCTTAAATTAAGCATGAAATTTATTGATTCTGAAGTGTTAAAAATCCATAGACCCCCTCCCCCTTATTTGAGAAATTCGTTCATTGATTTATTTTCTTTCAGCTTAGTCTCTATTTCAGAGGTCACCACAGCAGAATGAACCGCCAACTATTACAACATATGTTTTACACAGCGGATGCCTTTTCAGATGCAGCCCAGTATTAGGAAACACCCATACACACTCGTTCACACAAACACTCATACTTATTTTGTTTACCCACCTATAGCACATGTCCTTAGACTGTGGGGGAAACCGGAGCACCCGGAGGAAACCAACATGAACATGGGGGATCATGCAGACTCCACACAGAAATGCCAACTGGCCCAGCCAGGACTCAAATCAGCAACCTTCTTGCTGTGAGGTGACAGTGCTAGCCACCGTACTGCCTCCCTTTGGGAAATTACCAAAATAAAGATCCAATTTCAGTATATTGTATTACTCATTTTCATTAACTATATACTGAATAAGGTTTATTAGTTGTAGTAGTATATAAAGGTACTGAAAGAATATACTGTAAAATTTACAGTAACTTGCTGGCAATTTTGGTTGCCAATAATACTGTAAATTTTCAAGCCCACTGTAAATTAATAATTAGTATTTACAGTAACTTAAGGCCAAATATGGTTGCCAGTAAGACTTGTTGTTGATTAATTGGATTATTGTTGATTAACAAGTACATTGTAAATCAATAATTACAATTGTAATGTAACAATACAGCACAATTGTTATTATTTTATTTACAAAATGCTTGTAAATTTACACTCTTACTGGCAACCAAAATGAAAAAAATAAAGAAGTATAATTTCAGAATTTTCAAGAATCTTAATTTTTTTAATCTTTGTAAAGCAATATTTTATGATTTTGAGCATCACACACCAAACAAAACATTTATCTTTATTTTGTCTAACTTGATGACAAAATTATCTCTGACAATTTAAAAATGAGTTCATTTGCAGTACGCTTTGTTGCATGTTTGTTTTTAATAATTTTTTTCTGAATAATTTTAATAAAAAAATGTTTATCCAATTAAATATTGTCAGGCCGATAATTCCCATAATTCTGATAAGTAACTGTCTGTCAACAAATTTAGATTTGAACATCTGCACACCCGTTCACCCACTTTCACGTGCAAATGAGAGAGTGACAGCGGTAAAAACAAATGCTGAATCATAACTTTTTAAAATCCTCAACCAATATTGGATTTAGTTTTGCACACTGGAGGAAGGATGACACCATGGCTGAAGTATTTCTTTTAGACAGGTAATGTGTTTTAAAACTCTTTTAGTCACGCAAATCTAATGAAGATTGTGTGGTTTTACGAATGGGTTAAATGCACAGAAGTGTTGTTCAGTCACTCAAATCTTCCGGCGAAAGATTGATGTGACTATTTCCAGTTTCATAAGGTCCTTTTACAGCATTGATAATAGTCTAACAACAAAACCTCAGTAAATAGCGCTATTCTGCCTAGCCTGCTTTACTGAGGTCAAGTTGCTTTTATATTCACATTAGTTCAGTTTTGAACAATGACAACCTGTGACGCGCTCCCTATTGTTTACCATGCTACTCTGAATATTCAGTCTGAAATAGCATGTAAGTATGGCTCAGTAATAAGTGTAATTCCTGCACGCCGCCAGCCAAGCACTAAGCATACAGTAGTGGCTTTAGGACAAAGCATGTGAGAGATTGAGACCAGCGATCCTTGCATGCATGAAATATTGCACATTATAACAAGGTTTGCTTGCTAACTACACAAGTGAAAACGTGGTAGATATAATACAGTTCTTTGTTCAGAATTGTAGTATTATAAAGTACTATGAAGTTTTCTAACTGCCGAATGACATGATCTAGTGGGTCTACTGTCATCTTTAAGGTGTGCGTTCGTGACTTTGGACGCCAGAATCAAAGATATTATGCTAACGGATAGCATTTTGGCACCTTTAAGAATTTAAAGGAAAATTTTAAAGCATTTTTGTCATGCTCTTTTGGACAGCTACGCATTCTTCGATATAATAGATTTTTTAAAAGCAAATAACTAAAAGCAACTGAATGTTTTTTTTTCACAACAAGTAAAACTTAAAGACAAGATTTAGGCCCAATCCCAATTCAATTTTTGTACCTCTTCCCCTTGGCTCTTGAAACAGAGTGTGAAGGGAAAGGGCTTCAAAATTTACCACTAAGAAATGGGACACCGCTACCACACCAGCACACATCATCATATGTTATCGCGATCTCTTGCTCCATATGAGATCAGACGGTAGCGACTGCTGTAGTTATTCCAGTTACGTTCTTTTTTTCGTATTTATCTACAGGAAATCACTGAAGGCAACGGTATCATGTTTTTATAACAATATAATGTGGCAATAAGATCGTAACTATACTGTGCATTTACACAGTGGCCATATTCATCAATGTAAACACACGAAAACAACATTAACATTATAGCAGATCCTGTAAAAAGCTCATTCTCAGCCACTAGACTTTTCTGACAAGGTATTAGAGTGTCAGAATGTTGAGGGACTGCTATACAGGAGTTATTATTATGGATTATAGATCGTGAAATTTAGTGTTTTTTTTAAAGCATGACATTAAAACATGAACGCGATTATGAATATATTAAAACATATGTTTGTTTGTTGTAAAAATTCTTAATGATGACAAAAAAATACAAATTTGTGCATCTCCTTACTTCCGGGTGCAGCTATCCTGCCCTTGTGGCTGGTGTATTCTGGGAAGTTTTCCTTCCCCCTTGGTTTCGAGTGTGGTCCTGAAAAATGTCAGTTTGAAGGAGTATCTAGCTCTTCCCCTTAGCCCTACGATCAAGCTAAAGAGAATTGGAACATCCCTACCCCTTCACGTGAATGCGCAAAATGAGGGGTAGGGGTAAGAGGAAAGGCTAAGGGGTAGAATTGGGATTGGGCCTCAAGTTGTTAGTTTTCACTGAAGAATGTTTGTTTATTTCTCTCCTCTCCTCATCTCTTCTCTTCTCTTCTTTTCTAAAGGATCTGGTTAAAGCAGAGTAGTCCTTTCCTCTCTGAATGTTCTCGGTGTCACACCTGCTTTGCGGTTTAATATATTTACTTCATTTGTGTTGTTGCCTTGAAATATATTTGATATACAGATCGGATTGAGTTTTTAAATGTGCCACTTGAGTTTAATTGATCGGGTTAACGCATTGCAGTGTGTTGTGGGTGCAGAAGTGATGGGCCTGTGTTTCATCGGGCCGGTCTTGGCTCTATTGACCCAGTGCCACTTTTATTTCCTGCCATTAGTGAGGGCTTGACTGAGCCGCTGCAGAGACACCGGTGATGTATTAGCCTGTGCCCGGTTAAGTCAGTGGCCAAATTAGAAGCCTGACTGCAGGTTAAGTGAAATTTATGTCCCCTTGTGGAGCCGGGACCACATTTGGAAGCAGGGGAGCCGGAGTGTAAGAGGAATAGGGATGGCTTCAGTGTTCTGATTGTGTTTGGGATTTTGGCATGAATTCTGGTTGATTCGTCATTGTGTGTGTGTGTGTGTGTGTGTGTGTGTGTGTGTTATCACAATGCCATTTTTGCAACAGCAGCAAATTTAAATTATGCCAAATAAAAAATTCATTCTGTATAAACATGTGCATCTGTGTTGTTTTTAGTGAAGCTTATTTATAAACTCATTTCGAGAGTGCTTATGATTGACCACAGCTAGTCCTGCACTAGCTATAATTAATTCATGCTTTGGTTTTCTCTCGGCTTGATTATTGCAATGCTATTTATACTGGTTTACCTAAGGGTTCTATAAGGAAGTTGCAACTGATACAAATTGCAGCAACCAGAGTTTTAATGAAATTGAAGAAACGAGAACATGTCACACCTGCATTAATAGAATTACACTGGTTACCAGTGCACCAAATGATAGATTTTAAGATTCATTTATTATTTTATAAGGCACTACACAACATGACACATTTCTTACATTTCCGACTGCTTATCAAAATATAATCCAAACCGTTTGCTATGCTCTTCTAGCACTGGACTTTTACAATTTCACTCCTGATGCGATCTGGTGGCACTTCTTTTAGTCACTATGCTCCAAAAATTTGGAATTGTCTCTCAAATGAAGTGAAAGAATCCCCCAGCATTCATGTTTTTAAAAAGTGTGTTAAGACGCATCTTTTTAAAATTTCGTATGAAAACAATCATTTGTGAAATGTATGCATTTTATGTATATTGTGTAGGTGTATGCATGTATGGTGTGTGTGGATGCATATGTGAGGACTATTGTGTTGTGTTGTTGTGTGGATATATGCATATATGCGTGTACATTTATACTCCGTTTTTATCGGAGTATATATTTGTTGTTTATTATGCTTTATTTGTCTATGTGTATGTGTGTGAATGAGTGTGTATGGATGTTTCCCAGCAATGGGTTGCAGCTGGAAGGGCATCTGCTGCCTAAAACATATGCTGGAATAGTTGGCGGTTCATTCCACTGTGGCAACCCCTGATGAATAAAGGGACAAAGCCAAAAAGAACATGAATGAATGAATGAAAATCTGATTTCCACCAAATGTTAAGCGTTGATGATAACGTTTTTTTTTTTTATTTCTTATGAATATATGCCATTTTATATAAATATATTGATTAGTATGCAGTTATTTGTGTGATTTTGTGTGTAGCTTAAATTCCAAATGTCCCCACAAGTAGTGGTGGTAGTAGTAGTAATGCCGGTAAACTTTTACCTTTGAGGGGAATTTTTTTATTTTTTTATTTGTTTATTTTCTTGGTCCCCATGATGAAAAAGGCTCATGAATCACAGGTATTTTGGAAATGTAAAAATGCAGATTGTTTCCTATGAGAGTTGGGTTTAGGAGTACAGGGATAGAATATACAGTTTGTGCAGTATAAACATTATATCTATAGGAAGACTCCATAAGGATAGATTATTAATATCACATCAGCTTAAAATTTAAAAATTTAAATATATATGCAATTTTATATAAATGTATTACTTAGAATGCAATTGTGTGTGTTTGTGTTCATGCTTGCGTGTATATTTTGTATTCCAAATGTCCCCACAAGTATAGTAATACCAGTAGACTTTTACGTTGCGGGGACATTTTTGTATATATTTTTTATTTATTTTCTTGGTCCCCATGAAGAAAAAGGCTTATAAATTAAAAGAATTTTGGAAGCGTAAAAATGCAGAGTGTCTCCTGTGAGAGTTGAATTTAGGGGTAAGTAGATAGAATATACAATTTGTGCAGTATAAACATTATTATATCTATAGAAAGACTCCATAAAGATAGATAGGATATTAATATCAAATCAGCTTGAAATAGCAAAATATGAATATATAAATGTTATATTAATGTATTACTTACATTTACTTACATTACATTTTATATAAATGTAATACTTAGAATGCAATTGTGTGTGTGTGTGTGTGTGTTCATGCATGCGTGTGTATGTTGTATTTCAATTGTCCCCACAAGTATAATAATACCAGTAGAATTTTACGTTGCGGTGACATTTTTGTGTATATATATATATAATTTTTTTTCTCTTGGTCCCCATGAGGAAAAAGGCTCATAAATCACAAGAATTTTGGAAATGTAAAAATGCAGATTGTATAAACATTATTATATTTATAGGAAGACTTCATAAAGATTGATTTTTAATATCAAATCAGCTTGAGATGTCAAAAATAAATTTACTCATATAAGTAAATGTATTAGTATGCAGTTATATGTGTGTTTGTGTGTTGTGCATGTGTGCATGCTAGCATGTGTGAGTTTTTAACGAAATATAAATAAACAATAACTGGCCAAACCTTGTGTAAATTATGTATCCTCAATTATTTACTACAGCAGCATTAAATAGCTTATTCTGTTTAATCGAAACTCCCTCCCTGATTGAGGTGCACCCAGAAAAAAAAAATTCTCTTCTTTTTTTCTAGAAGATAATGTAAAATAATTGGTGCAGATTCTCTGTGGCTGCAACTGATTTTGTTTATGGTCTTCTAGCATGAAGTCTCATTAACTTGTCTTGTGATTGGAGAGTGTGTTGGGCTTTGTGTGAGCTCTGACCGTTCAGCTAATTACTGACTGCTCGCCTGAGTGCTCTGTTTACTGACACACACGGACAGTTCAGTCACACCGTGACCCGGCTACACAATCAGACCCTGCTTCCCTTTAATTACCAATTAATTTCAGCAGCGCTGTTTGTATCATTGGCCACGCTTTGCACATTTCTTGGCCTCAAACAGTCAAATAATCCGGGAATGAGTTTCAGCCCTTTATGTGATGGTCTGATTGAAGACAAGTCTATGATGTCTTTTGTGCTGTTTTCCTCTGCTGATTTCCACAGACAGGGTTAAGGTCCTTGTAATATATTTTCTTTGATTTGTAAGTTCATAACTGATGTCTGCTATCTTACGCTAAATGGCTTTATAAATGTTTTGTTTCATAGTTTCAGTGTTATATGATTATTAGGCCAGCTTAGCTTCGATTTAAAGAGATAGTTCACTGAAAAATGGCCACTTGTTACTCACACACTGCATTTGTCCCAAACCAGTTTGATTTTTATCTTTTTCATCCATTGAATTTTTCATCTTTTTAATCCTTCCATGGATGTTAACTACTAGTAGTTTCCAACATTCTTCAAAATATCTTGTTTTCAGCAGAAAAAAACAACAACAAACTCATAAAGGTTTGGAACAGCCTTAAATTTTTCATATCAGTTCAATTCCCCTTTATTATCATAGTGAATTGAAATAGTGTCAGTTCAGTTTTCAGTGTTTAAGTTCAGTTTAGCTCAGTTCAGTGTGGTTTAATATTCACTACTGAGAGTCCAAACACTGAAGAGCAAATCCATCGATGTGCAGCTTTACTGATCCCGAACCATGCAAGCCAGTGGCAACAGCTGCGAGAAAAAAAATTCACCAATTGTCAAAAGTGAAGAATTAAAAAACCTCAAGAGAAACCAGGCTCAGTTGGGCACGACCATTTCTCCACTGGCTAAACCTCTTGTGCAGAGCTGCAGTCAAGGCGCCGGAGGCTGGAAGCTGGACCACAGCGGAGACTCGTCTGTCCCTGGAGCTTCACAGGAATCAGTCTCATGCTCTTCACTCCTCCATGACCACCACCACAGCAGCTGCTCAGGATACGGCCTGGTCCAGGATATGGAAACCTTGGGATCATCTCGTCACTGGTCTTGGATCGAATCAGTGACTCTGCATAGTCTAAGGGCCTCGTGATGAGTATCCCTAAATAATTAGTCCCCGTTTATTTTCCCCCCATGTTTAAAAGAGAGAAGATTTTTTTCAACACATTTCTAAACATAATAGTTTTAATAACTCCTTTCTAATAACTGACTTATTTTTTATTTGCCATGATGACAGTAAATAATATCTGACTAGATATTTTTCAAGATACTTCTATACAGCTTAAAGTGACATTTAATGGCTTAACTAGGTTAATTTAGTTAACTAGACAAGTTAGGGTAATTAGGCAAGTTATTGTATAACGATGGTTTGTTCTGTAGACTATCGGAAAAAATATATAGCTTAAAGAGGCTAATATTCTAGCCTAAATAAAACAGATACGACTTTCTCCAGAAGACATCAGACATACAGTGAAAATTTCCTTGCTCTGTTAAACATCAATTGGGAAATATTTAAAATAGAAAAATAAATTCAAAGGGGGGCTAATAATTCTGACTTCAACTGTATGTCTCTATATATTATTTCTTATACGTTAGATTGTTTAATACAACTAAAAATGGCAGTAAATGTTTAACTGAAGAGTTGAATTTTCAACATCAAAAGTCGACAGAGCAGAGATCAGGCTCCCATAATGCAACTGACAACCATAAATAAATGGTTTAAAAATGTTAATTGACAAAATATGAGTAAAATATGTATTATTGAACTATGAAAATTACCGTGGCGCAGTATGTAGTGCTGTCGCCTCACAGCAAGAAGGTCGCTGGTTCGAGCCTCAGTTGGGTCAGTTGGCGTTTTTTGTGTGGAGCACGCACATTCTCCCTGCGTTTGCGTGGGTTTCCTCCGGGTGCTCCGGTTTCCCCCACAGTCCAGAGACATGCGGCACAGGTGAATTGGGAAGGCTAAATTGTCCGTAGTGTATGAGTGTGAGTGAGTTTGTATGGATGTTTCCTAGAGATGGGTTGCGGCTGGAAGGGCATCCGCTGCGTAAAACATGTGCTGGATAAGTTGGCGGTTCATTCCGCTGTGGTGACCCCGGATTAATAAAGGGACTAAGCCGAAAAGAAAATGAATGAATAAAATGACCATATTTAATCCATAACCTACAGAAAATAAAATAGTATTTAATAGTACATAAAAAACTACATGGAAATAAAAGGCCGTCAGCCTTTCAATTTTTTTTTGTCCATTGGATTGCAACCCCTGGGTTGTTTGTTATATTAATGACACAGCAATAGTGTGAGATGCAGCAGATTGATTTTATGGCACAATGTTAAACTTTGACACCTTCACGCACTCACGTACATTTAAAAAAAGGCCACAACTGAACATGGATGATGATCTCCAAATCAAAGTTTCCTAAACAAATTAATAAAGACTATTAAAAAATGATATGGGTGTTAGACTGCTGCACTTTTTAATATAGTCAATTTGCTCATATTTATATAGTTCCTATTAGTGCATGTTGTGTGCAATGTTTGTATGTTTACAGGTGTAACCACCTACAAGGATAGTGGTGGTTGCAAGCCGTTGGAATTGTTATTTTGGGGGTCGCGGGCTAAAAAGTTTGGGAACCCCTGATGTAGAGTATTTCCTTCACTTGATTTGTGTACTTCATCCACCACCAAATAAGACAGAACATGCGTTTGAATCTCATAAATAGACTTGATTGTGAATTCTTGTCAGCTCTAGATGCTTGTACAGCTCAGAGTGTGTGAATTTGTTTCACTAGAGTCATTAAACTGAGCTTGAGTGGATCACAATCTGACACTTATTGGATAGTGACAATAAAAGACTCGGGAGAACCAGGGGCTTTCAGCACTTTGAGTGTTCTGTCAATGTTTTGCCTTATCACAAAACCAATGAGCCTTGAGACACCATGCAATGAGCAGATGACTGCTTGCGTTCAGAGCTCAGACGTCAGCACACAGGTGTCCCATGGGCTCGCATTACGCCTTCCAGAAGCGCTTAACACCCCTGTCATTTGTCATCATGCTCTGAGAATGACAGGATTGTCGTTTAGTGTGTTTTTTAATTATTGCAAGGTGCATCTGGAGGGCATGCAGCCAGTCATTCATTGTGGCGGCTTAGTTTTCACATCTGATAACTTGTTCAGTTCCCAGAGAGAGGTGACTGTAAGTGCAAAGACTTTTTTTTTCAACAAAGTGCAGTTGGCATTTAGGTGGGTGAGTTTTGCGAACACTTTCAATAATCCAGGTCACATTTCAGCCTCAAATCAACAGAAGAAGAAAGACATTGTTATTTGTGCATGAGGAAAGCTGAAGGCTGTTTTGTGGGAGCATTTAGAGATTTGGCATCGTGGGTTTATTTTTTTAGGACAGTCAAGCATATTTCAGGTGCCACGAATCTCTTGAATGTTATGCCAATATTATAAAGAAAAACACAAGGAGAAACTCTTAACAAAGTATTCATTTATAAGGGTAATACATGACATAACGTCTTTGAAGTGAGCATTTTAAACTGCCTTATTCTGATGAGTTTTTAAATTGCATAATATCGCTAATAATAATAATAATAATAATAATAATAATAAGTTTTGTTTACATTTTAATTGCCAAAATTAATAACAACAATAAAAATAATAACAACAAAATTAAATATCTATTTACGTTTTTAATAGCCAAAATTGCAAACTACTACTACTACTACTAATAATAATAATAATAATAATAATAATAATAACAACAACAACAACAACAACAATAATAAATATTTTTTATGTTTTTAATAGCCAAAATTGCACAATAATAATAATAATTATTATTATTATTATTATTATAATAACAATAGTAAAAATAATAATAATAACAACAATAATAATACGAATTTTTATTTACATTTTTAATAGCCAAAATAGCATAATAATATTATTCATAATAATAGTAATAATAATAATAACAACAACAACAACAACAACAATAAATATTTATTTACATTTTAATAGCCAAAATAGCATAATAATATTATTCATAATAATAATAATAATAATAATAATAACAACAACAACAACAATAAATATTTATTTACATTTTAATAGCCGAAATTGCATAATAATAATAATAATAATAATAATAATAATAATAATAATAATAGTAATAGTAACAGTAATAATAATAATAATAACAACAACAACAATAATAATAAATATTTATATACGTTTTTAATAGCCAAAATTGCATAATAATAATAATAATAATAATAATAGCAAAAATAATAATAATGAAAATCAAATTACGTTTTTTAATAGTCAAATTTGCATAATAATAATAATAATAATAATAATAATAATAATAATAATAATAATAATAATAATAATAATAATAATAATAATAATTTTATTATTATTATTATTATTATTATTATTATTATTATTATTATTATTATTATTATTATTACGAATGTTTATTCATGGTTATTTTTATATAGTCATAATTGCATAATAAATATTATAATCATCATCATCATCACAACCAAATTTATTTGTCTATTTATTTATTTATTTATTTATTTATTTATTTATTTTATAGCTATTATTATCATTAGTGCTAAAATAATAATATTTATATATATTTTTAATAATAACTATCATCTTCAGAAATGTAACATTCCATCATTGCACAAACAAACACATTTTCTTGCAAAGCAATGATTTGACTTGTGGGTTTTTTGCAGTTTGTTCTGGTTTGTTTGAAACTATGAGCAACATAACAGGTTTGTAGCTTAAGGGTTTGTTGGAGGATTACCTGCTTAATGAGCCCTGATTATTGAATATCATTTCTTTGTCTCTTTGTTTCAGCTGCATTCTAATTCAGACAAAGGCGACGGTTCGGTCAGGTACATCCTCAGCGGTGAAGGAGCAGGGAGTATATTTATCATCAACGAGGTAACGGGAGACATCCACGCCACCAAAAGTCTGGACCGTGAAAAGAAATCACATTATGTTCTTCACGCGCAGGCCATCGACATCAACACCAACAAACCTCTGGAGCCTGAGTCAGAGTTCATTATAAAAGTTCAGGATATTAATGACAATGCACCCAAATTTCCCGACGGACCCTTCGTCACGTCTGTGCCTGAGATGTCAGAACTTGGTAAGACTTTGTTGATTTTTTTATTTATTTAAAATGCTGTTTTATTAATCTATTGATTACATGTCTGAGGATTATGATGATCAAGCTATTGCATTTGGATAGGCCGTCAGTGTTTTTATTATTCATTAGCTGAATGAATTTAGTTACTGTATATTTGTGGGGTGATGTTTATTCTTTAAAACTGAGGGAGATTGTAAAGCTGTACATTATTGTTATATTTACTGTACTTGATCTGAAGAATTAGGCATACATGCTGTAGTCTTTTGTGAACTTGTTTTGCAGTATTGAAAACAAATCACTATATATTAGTCTATATATAGTCAAACCCCATCAGAACACCTTAGCAACCACAAAGCAACATGGTCAAACACTATAAGAGCATAGAGGCAGTAGAATTACACCATGGTCAAACCCCATCAGAACACCTTAACTACCATATTGCACTATGGTCAAACTCCATCGGAACACCTTAGCAACCACATTGCACCATGGTCAAACCCCATCAGAACACCTTAGCAACCACATTGCACTTTGGTCAAACCCCATCAGAACACCTTAGCAACCACATTGCACCATGGTCAAACCCCATCAAAACACTGTAGCAAGCGCTGAGCACCATGATCAAACCCCATCAAAACACCTTAGCAACACCATTGCACCATGGTCAAACCCCATCAGAACACCTTAGCAACTTCATTGCACCATGGTTAAACCCCATCAGAAAACCTTAGCAACCACATTGCACCATGGTCAAACCCTGTCAGAACATCTTAGTAAGCTACATAGCAACCTGGTCAAACCCCATCAGAACACATTTGCAACACCGTTGCACCTTGGTCAAACCCCATCAGAAAACCTTAGCAACTGCATTGCACCATGGTCAAACCCTGTCAGAACACGTTAGCAGCTACATAGCAACATGGTCAAGCTCCATCAGAAAACCTTAGCAAACTCAAAACAACATGGTCAAACCCAATTTGAGCACAGAGGCAGTAGAATGGCACCATGGTCAAACCCCATCAGAACCTTCTTACAACCATATTGCATGATGGTCAAACTCCATTAGAACATCTTAGTAACCACATAGCAACATGGTCAACCACATAGCAACATGGTCAAAACACATTGGAACACATTAGCAACCCCATTGCACCTTGGTCAAACCCTATCAGAACACCTTAGCAACCACATTGCATCCATGGTCAAATCCCATCAAAACATCGAAGCAAGCGTGGAGCACCATGGTCAAACCCCATCACAACACCTTTGCAACACCATTGCACCATGGTCAAAACCCATCATAAAACCTTAGCAACCACATTGCACCATGGTCAAACCCCATCAAAACATCTTCATAACCATATTGCATCATGCTCAAACCCCATCAGAACAACGTAGCAACCACACTGCACCAAGATCAAACCACATGAAAACACCTTAACAACCACATTGCAGCACATTGCACCACATTGCACCATGGTCAAACCCCATTGGAGCACTTCAACAACCGCATTGCTCAATGGTCAAACCTCATCAGAACACCTTAGCAACCACACAGCACCATTGTCTAACCCCATTAGAACACCTTAGCAACCACATAACATCATGGTCAAACCCCATCTGAACACCTTAGCAACCAAATGTGTCTCTGAACAGCTCTTGATCTTCTAGCTTGTGGAAACCCATGAGAACGTTTCTGTCTGTTCTCTGAGGAGTGGTGAATACTTACACTGCTCAACCTGTCATACATTTTTATCTCAGCTTTGGATGATTCGGTCCACAAAAAACTAAAAGTAAAAAAGTGTGTGCAAATGTGAAGAATTGAAATGGCCTTTTAAAAAGCAGAGCTGTCAAAACACTATCTTAACCAGAGGCATGTACTGGTCCATCACTTGCAATTCAGATCTCCCAGATTCACTCCACACCCAACTCAGGCTGTTTTTCCCTGTCCACCCCATGGCTTTTATGCTGCTGTTTTGAGTTTTGTGGCTGGATTTCCCTCAGGAGCCGAGAACTCTTAGAAAGCACCGCTGTATACTCATGCTTTCTCCAGAATGATCCACTTCCACCAAGAGAAATAGTGAAAAAGCACACACACACACACACACATATATATATATATATATATATATATATATATATATATATATATATATATATATATATATATATATATATATATATATATATATATATATATATATATATATATACAAATAGAGGCAGAGGGTTTCCCCTGGGTTTGCGAATCCCTAGAGGTTTATGCTGAAACTGCAGGGGCTTGGTTTGTTGGTTTGTATTATGCCGTTTCCACTGAGTGGTATGATATGGGTCGGTAAGGGTCACCTTTATCAGGCATGCGTTTCTACTGCCAAAAGTGTACAGAACGTTTCAGTCGTCATCATTCTCGCTTGAGGAAATGTCAAAGTAAAGCTGTACGGGTCATTCACATATCATACAAGAAGCACTTCGCACAAAACAGATGCTTTATACACATAAATACTTGTATCTAAATACTTGTATATACATGTTCATTACTAACTAGGGTTGGGCGATATTGACCAATTTGACATTGTACGATATCTACTGTAAAACATTCACGATTGATGATGGCATTGTCTGCTGCGGTGAGTTATTTATTTGTAGCCTACCATTTCAACTACCTGACTCGCATGGTCTTTGTTTTACCCATAACCAAATCATAAATAAATAAAGATAAGTTACACACAAATTACCACCTGTCAATCAATTTTGTTTCTGCGGGACCCTGGCATTAATAGGCAGAGTGATCTGTGTCGTTATAATGGCGACGATAAACTGGTTGGTAAAAAAAAGTGCACAACCAACAGTACTGAGGTTTTCAATGAGATTACTAAGTACAAGCGTGAAAGCGAAAGATTGAAACAGTGTACTGATGCTGTGACACGTTACCTGATAGATTCAAAAGTCTGATGAGTCGTTAGATAGAGACAAGATGAATTAAATATCATGTTTAACAACTATAGTGCGACACGATCCCACGATACATCCTTGATAAACTGGCCGACGTGCACTGCTCTCTGGGGTTTTGTGCTTTAAGAACCCACTGACTGCCTGGATGTATATATATATATATATATATATATATATATATAATATATATATATATATATATATATATATATATATATATATATATATATACAGTATAGAGAGAGAGAGAGAGGCAGAAGCAGAGGGTTTCCCGAGGGTGTGCGATTCCCTAAGGGTTTATGCTGGAACTGCAGGGGGTTTGTTAGAAGATTGTTGTAGAAATGTGGAGAAAAGTAAATGTTTACTTTATTCCTTGATTCAGTTTATTGAACGCAACTACATTAAGACTAGTTTGGGATTAAACCTTAACTTGGGGATATGGCTTCTGTGTAATAATCCACTTTTCTACTTGTCTGCACTGATATCTTTCTATGAAAATGATGAGTTATCTGAATAGTTGACTTTTCTGCACTGATGGATTTTCTGAAACTGAAAAAGTTTAGAAAAATGTAATTAAATATGTGAATAACATATGTAGCACATATTGTAACATATTGTAGCAGATTTACATTTTCAGACAATTTCAATGCCATTTTAATGTAAATGCTAATCAAAATTTCACTTCATTCAAACAATACTGTCTGCATGACCTATTATGGTCTCTGCTTACCATACTAAAAGGTACACATGCATCTCTCCAGAGCACTAACAGGTTCACATTCAAGACTATTCGCACCTGTCCCTGAACAATGCAACATGCTACCACTCTGACCCTACGTTGTAGAATTACAACATAGGCATAATAAGCTCTAAATTAAAATTGATTCATGTTTTCTAAAATAACTAAATATGTATTTGTTCAAGACATTATAATCAACAAATAAAAAAATAAGGATTTTTATTTACTTAAATCTTGACAAATCCAGACGTGCAAAATAGGAGATCAGCTCAATGAGAAAATTGAAGGTAGAGTAAGTTCATGGCAGGATGACCAGACCTATAAACACGTTTCCTATCCAATTGCATCATGAGGAAACACACTAGGACCCATTCATCATGTAAATGTGGTTTTGAGGGAAAAAAGAAAACATTTGCTTGTATTTTTTTTTTTTAATGTTATGTTGTATTTCTGCAACAGTGGGCTTTACAGGGTTAAAGCATTTAGAGATACTTTATGATAATTGATTCTGTTTTTAATTATTAGTTTGTTTTAAGTGTTTTAATCTCTGTACATTTTGATTACAAATTTGCATTCATTCTTTTATATCAGTTTATCATCATTCATTATTCATTATTTGTGCCCCTCGATCACAAAACCAGCTGTAAGTGTCAACATTTTTGGAAATTGAGATTTATAGATCATCTGTAATCTGAATTATTAGCTTTTTAATGACATATGATTTGAGGGCATAGAACCAGCAATATTAGCTTCTGGAATATCTGGAATCAGAGGCTTTAAAATAATGTAAATATTGAGGAAGTCATCTTTAAAGGTGTCTAAAGTCCATTCCGTTCCTATTGCTAATAAAAAAGGAACCTTTTATAGACGTATAAAGGATGTGAATGGGAAATTATCTTTCTTAATATCCTAATGGGGCAGCACAGTGATTCAGTGGTTAGCACTGTTGGTTTGAGTCCCGACTGGGTCAGTTGGCATTTTTGTATGGAGTTTTTATGTTCTCCCTGTGTTGCCGTTGGTTTCCTCCGGGTGCTCCGTTTTCCCCAAAGACATGCGCTAAAGGTAAATTTAACTAAATTGTCCGTAGTGTATGTGCATGTGTGTGTGTTTGAATGAGTGTGTATGGATGTTTCTCAATACTAGGTTGTGGCTGGAAGGGCATCCGCTGCGTAAAACATATGCTGGAATATTTGGCGGTGCACAGGCCCGGCCCTAACCAATTTGGCACCCTAGGCAAGATTTCAGGTGGCGCCCTATCGCATCGCAGTAAATTCCACTGCTAGTGTAAATATACTCATAAGAAACTAAATAGCTTTGTCTTGGACATACTTTTAAGCAATTGCACATTCAAAATACTTAGAGCAATTTGCAACGGTGGGACTGAGAAACCTCAGCAGCACATCTGAAGACAGAAGAGAGGAGTATGTGACACCAGTCTAATGATAAACATAAAATAATATATATGAAAAACCTAAAGATGCATGCATGATGTAGACTACTGTAAAATACACTATGTACCTTTTCTGATATACAAATTATATTAGTAATTCATTTAAGTAACAATTTAAAATGTATTGTCATTACAGTGAAATGCTAATCAATTGCAAAAAATGAGTAAACTGCAGTATAATATACCATGTGGGAATGCTAAGCTATGCTCTAACATTAATAACGTGCACTTTAACACTGATGTAAAGTTTTTGATAAATGCACTTTAGACACTATGAACTGTAACACAACAAACAGCTAGTCTTACTACTATGGATAAAATCAAGAGCATTTTGATTGACTACTACAAGCTGGGAAAACATCAGATAACCATGCCAATGCAATTAACGTTATAACACCTTCTCTAATGCTGCTGAATAGATCTAATATTTACACATTTGCCTGAGGAAGGAATGATGGGGGTAGTTACCAGGGGCACGTGCCCCAGTAAAAATCGCTTGTGCCCCAGTAACTGCTTTGAGATACGATTTACATTATATGCAAGTGTATTTATTAAGAGTGGTAATTCCAGAATAAAGACGTTATTCTCTATGTGCAATCGAACCAACGCTGATGAAAGCAATGTAGTTTAATCAAAAAGCAAACTGAGCATGTGTGCAGAAGAAAAAAAAACATACCCGCGCTCCTCACGCGCCGCTCCTGCTTGACGCTGACGTGCTGCTCTGCTCCCGGTGTAAGTCCTGGTAGTGAACATGCACAGCGAAAAAATTGCCGGCGTAACAGTCTTTTATACGGAGGTGTCGGCACGCAGTGAGGTTTGAAAGTCGACAAAACTTAGTTTGAATAATATGATGGTGATCTTATTTTGACTTAGCATAGCTCCTGATAGATTTTTTGTATGAAGCAAAAAGGAGGGATGATGAGTCAGGGAGGTAAGACTTAATAAACCTAATTCTCTGCCAACAGGTAAAGTCTAATTATTCGGAAGGGGGGGGGGGGCATCTTAGGCGAGTAGGTTATATTATACTACTACTACTACTACTACTACTACTACTACTACTACTACTTAGTAGGCTATGTTAATTTAATGTGGGCCTATTCTTTTCTGAAGTCATAATACCAACTAGTTTTAAGTATAGTGGAAGTTACACTTTTTTTTTCCTCCCCCATTTCTGGCGCCCTCCTGGATGTACTGCGCTCTTAGCATTTGCCTATACTGCCTATGCCATGGGCCGGCCCATTCCACTGTGGCAGCTTCTGCAATAGATACTGAGTTAAAAGGAAAATGAATAAATGAATATTCTAAAGATTTTTGGCATAAAATAAATATTCATCATTTAGACTAATTTGTATTTGGTTTATTTAGGTCTGAGCAACATGTTGAGTTCAAATGCTAAATTACAATGTGGTAGTGGTTTTTAGATATGAATGCACTGAGCAATTTTATTTCACAAACAGACTGGTGGGAAGATATTTTTTGGCAGTAATGAATAATAGTACATATTAAGTAGCTGAAAATAACAGTAGTTTAGTAACTAGTTTATCCATGTATTTTACCCTCCTCATACTCCAGCAGAAAATGATTGAAAAAGTAGTTTCATGACACAAGACGCCTTGTTTTAATGTCAGGAGTTCAGGAAACAGAAGAGGTTAGGAAGCTCTCCTTCCAGCCCACACACAATATGTCACTGCCGATTTCCTGAAAAATGCTTGTTATATTATTTGTATATCAGAAGTTAAAGATGTGGTGTATTTTATTTTATTATTTTAGCTTGGCCAATTTTATTTTATTTTATTTTATTTTATTTTATTTTATTTTATTTTATTTTATTTTATTTTATTTTATTTTATTTATTTTATTTTATTTTATTTTATTTTATTTTAATTTATTTTATTTTATTTTATTTTATTTTATTTTATTTTATTTTATTTTATTTTAGCTGGGACAGTTTTGTTTTGTTTTGTTTTGTTTTGTTTGTTTTGTTTTGTTTTGTTTTGCTTTGGTTTGCTTTGCTTTGCTTTGCTTTGCTTTGCTTTGCTTTGCTTTGCTTTGCTTTGCTTTGCTTTGCTTTGCTTTGCTTTGCTTTGCTTTGCTTTGCTTTGCTTTGCTTGGCTTTGCTTTGCTTTGCTTGGCTTTGTTTTTTGTTTTGTTTTGTTTTGTTCTTTTTTCTTTTTTTATTTTATTTTATTTTATTTTATTTTATTTTATTTTATTTTATTTTATTTTATTTTATTTTATTTTATTTTATTTTATTTTATTTTATTTTATTTTATTTTAATTTTATTTTAATTTTATTTTTATTTTTATTATTATTATTTTTTTTATTTTAGCTGGGACAGTTTTGTTTTGTTTTGTTTTGCTTTGCTTTGCTTTGCTTTGCTTTGCTTTGCTTTGCTTTGCTTTGCTTTGCTTTGCTTTGCTTTGCTTTGCTTTGCTTTGCTTGGCTTTGTTTTTTGTTTTGTTTTGTTCTTTTTTTTTTTCTTTTTTGTTCTTTTTTCTTTTTTTTTTATTTATTTTTTTTTATTTTAGTTTAGTTTAGTTTAGTTTAGTTTAGTTTAGTTTAGTTTAGTTTAGTTTAGTTTAGTTTAGTTTAGTTTAGTTTAGTTTAGTTTAGTTTAGTTTAGTTTACTTTAGTTTAGTTTATTGTTTTTATTTTTAGCTGGGCCAGTGGCAATTTTGTTTTGCTGTTTTATTATTTTATTTTTTAGTTTAGTTTAGTTTATTGTTTTGTTTAGTTTTGTTTTGTTTTTAGCTGGGCCAATGGCAATTTTGTTTTGCTGTTTTTTTATTTTAATTTATTTTATTTTATTTTAGTTTAGTTTATTTTAGTTTAGTTTAGTTTAGTTTAGTTTAGTTTAGTTTAGTTTAGTTTAGTTTAGTTTAGTTTATTGTTTTTATTTTTTAGCTGGGCCAGTGGCAATTTTGTTTTGCTGTTTCATTATTTTATTTTTTAGTTTAGTTTAGTTTAGTTTATTGTTTTGTTTAGTTTTGTTTTGTTTTTAGCTGGGCCAATGGCAATTTTGTTTTGCTGTTTTTTTATTTTATTTTATTTTATTTTATTTTATTTTATTTTATTTTATTTTATTTTATTTTATTTTATTTTATTTTATTTTATTTTATTTTATTTTATTTTATTTTATTTTATTTTATTTTATTTTAATATCTGGGCCAGTGGAAATTATGTTTTGCTTCATTATTTATTTATTTTATTTTAGGCATAGTATAAAAAATGTGTTCAACAACTATAGCCTGTAATAAGCAAATAGTCTTAACATTAACCCATGCTTGAGGTTTGAAATCTAGCAAATTAAATACATGCATAAATATTTTAAATTGAATTAATGCAGTTTGGCAATATTTTCCTGTGTTATCAAAAATATTATGTAGCATCTAAATCTTTTATAGTATCATATTGATCTTATAAATTCCAGCATCATGACAACAGTACCAGCCATGCCATTGCATGTTCTCATTCTCATTCTCATCCATGCCAGATAGATTTTTTGTCTCTCTTTGAAGGCTATGTTCCCGGCTTCGCATGTACAAATGAAATATTTCTCCTTATCCTGGCAGCACGAAACACTTCTTTGTGAGATTATGGCCTGTGGGTTTAGAAAGCTTTGTTTATTGTTTATTTAGGTCCCAATTGGATGTTGCCATAGCAACTAAAGCACGTACACTGATCTGCAGTATCGCAAGATTTGAAGACCAGCTGCAATCAATGCTGAAGGAGTCTATTATTGCCTGGCTGTTGTCCATTACTGTTGGCGATTCATGCGCAGAGTGGGTTCAAAATCCCAATTATAGATGTCTTGGAGAGCAACGCCGCTGTTATGTCAGAGCCGTGCTGTCCACTTGACCAACACAGATTAGTTTTCTCACAAGGTGATACTCCTTTATAGGATATATCAGTCTCATCGGATAGATTCGCTCCTCTTGTTTGCAAACATACAAACTGGATGAATCCGGTCTGCTTGGTCTGTAGCTCTGAATTTCAAGTACTGCTCTGGTGTTATGATTGTTACCAATAAATATAGCATTCAATTTGTTGCGTTCTTTTAATTCCCTTATGCAGAACTCACGGGATTTAGTTATTGCAATAAAACAGGGTTGAAGTACGTCATTGGTAAACATTTACATTTAGTCATTTAGCAGATGCTTTTGTTTAAAGTGATGACTTACAATTGAGGAGGCGTTCGGTGATTCAACAGGAAAAGGCAACAAACACAAGAAGTGCTAATTGTACAAAGGAACTGTTTGTGCTCATAGAATTAAATGCTAGATTCTTAAGTGAGAGAGAGAGAAGAGTGATTCTACAGGTGGTTTGTCAAGCACCACTCACAATGTACTTTAGGAGATATTAAGTGACTGTCAGAAAGAGTTTGGTGCAAAACTAGTGCAAGTGTCAGTTAAAATGACAGAGAGATGAAAGTGTGTTTTCTACTGGTGGTTTGTCAAGCCCACTCACCTGTTTCACCACTCACAATGTATATTAAGAGATATTAAGTGACTGTTAAGAAAGTTTTTGGTGCAAAACGAGTGCAAGTGTCAGTTAAAATGACAGAGAGATGAAAGAGTGTGTTTTCTACAGGTGGTTTGTCAAGCCCACTCACCACTGTGTCACAGGAGATATTAAGTGACGTTAAGAAAGTGTCTGGTGCAAATGTAAAAAAAATGATGTAAATATTGGTTAAAATGACAGAGAGATGAAAGGGTGTTTTTTCTACATGTGGTTTGTCAAGCCCACTCACCTGTGTGAGGCACACTCAGAAATGCATGATGTTTAGAAATTGTCATGTGGTGTGCACATTTATGAACTTTGCAGAGTTTGTGAATTGTGTGTCTGGTCAAACTGCAAACAAAGAAAACAAAGGGCAAATAGATTACAAAGTTAATTTACGTTAATCTACTTATGGCCTTACGGTCTACTTACGGTACGGTTCGGTTTGGTTTGGTACGCTTTTATAGCCGTTTCCACTGTCAAAAAGCGTACCGAACCGAACCGTACCGTACCACTTTTTCGGCACCCTTTCGAAAGGGTACCAAAGACGAGAAAGGGTACCAAAAGGCGGAGCTAGACGCGCAGCTGAACGCTATTGGTTTACAGAGATACGTCATTCGCTTACGCAACAAGCCAGAATGAAAACAAAAAACCCGCCATGTTTGAAATACACAGCCGACGAGCCGAGACATTACAGCGGAATAATTTATACATATAATAACGAGCCATGGTCGACCTGGGCTCAAACAAACCTTGTCGTCGTCTTGATAAACAGCCACAAAGCCAAGAAGAAGAGCAGATTTACCCTGTGCCCCGTAGTTTTTTTACGAGGCAGTCTGAGGCGCGAGCGGTTTCGCTTTCTTGCTAGGGCTCGCGCGCGTCTAACATTATATCTGAAATAACAAACTTCTTGAGCTGATGATAATTACCTGCGCTTGATTATTGATGTGCTTTTAAAACCCGATCCTGTCAGACACTGACAAACGCGAGAGTGAAGCGTGAAGAAACAAAGGAGAAGCCGGAAAAAAAGGAGCACATTATTTTTTCAGCAAACATGAACAAAATGCCATGTATAACTAACTTATTATCTTCACATTTTTGACTATTATGAACTCAGATTGACGGAATTACTGTCTAACAGAGGCTACGTGTGCTGCGGAAGATTACAGACACATATATATATATATATATATATATATATATATATATATATATATATATATATATATAGAGAGAGAGAGAGAGAGAGAGAGAGAAATATAAATATATATCCTTCCATCTTTCCATCAAGCAAGTTTCTCGTGTCAGCCCTAATGATTGATTTGCGACATCACCAACCAGAGTGATAGGTAGCAGTAGCGCACCAAAACGTTTGTTGTCAACCATCGTAAAACAGGAAGAAGAAGAGATCGTCATTCTTGCCATCATATGGATTTACCTTATCGTGTAGACACTAGCCTCACAACTTGAACTGCGATCTGTAAATGTAGCTTGTGTTGACACTACTGCGCTACTTGACTAAAAAAAATAGCTTCGCTACTGAAAAGCTATTGGATTTATAAAGTAGCGACGCTACCACCATCGCTACTGAGAAATGTAGTTAAGCTAGTAGTAGCGACGCTACTGCCCTAACACTGCTAACTAGTGCCATTTCCCTTTAACTTAGCTGAAAATGAGGTCCAGTATCCCTTTTTATTTTCACTATTCATTCAGAACAGACCTTTGAGTAACTCGGAAGGTGGTAAAAATATAAATTTGTATCACTTTCTCTTCGCTGATAAGATATACAGCCAGGTACCCAACATTCCTGTGTGACTCAGGCGATACATCCGGGTTTCTTCCCGTTTAAAATGGCGGCTGCATGAAATCAGTAGATGGGGCATCAGGACTCACACAGAATACAGGTTGAGTGCCCCCTGCTGGCCTCACTAACACCACTTCCAGCAGCAACCCATGTGGTCGTCCATCCAGTTACTGACCAGGCTCAGCCCTGCTTAGCTTCAGTGAGTAACCGACCTTGCCCTGCAGGGTGATATGCCTGTGACATTAGGTGTTGTACACGTAGCACTCTCAATAAGCAACCCAAACTTCACAAAAATGATACAAAAGTAAGATTAAACAATCTCCCCTCATTGGGAACAGGAAAGAATCAGTTATAAATTCAATTTACACAGATAATTTGAGCAGAACAACATGGATCACTCATTGTGTATTGTATCTTTGTTTATTAACCTAAGTCCTATGCTAATTTCTCTCATCGCTCTCACTTAAATGGGACCAGACCCAACAATAATTCTGTGGTCTCCCGACAGTCAGGCTCCATTTGTCTGATTATTTACATTCAATCAAAAATCTGTGATATTTGTATAAAGTGACTTACAGATGTGGCCAATAGAAGCCCAGCTAGTTTGATGCAGTACACGTTGCAAAAGTTTATGTCTTGGCAAGGTTGAGTTGAAGGTCTCTCTTGTCTGGTAGCATTGAGCATCTTCAGTATAGCAGTAAAATGAGAAGCCGTGTTTCTGAAAGACAGATCCTAGTGATACCATGCAGACAGAGAAGAGGTTCATGTACTGAGCCCTGAGGCATACCAGCAGCTAGAGGTGTTGGGAAAAAGCATTTCTATACTCGTAGTTATATACAGTAGTTTCAGTAATTCTGTTGTGTATTTTTTAAGTTAAATTAAGATTAACTGGGAGATATTAAAAAGAAAAAAAAATAAATATGTGTGTGACATTTACCAGAAATAAATTGATTTAGTTTTATTTGATTGTTTATTCATTTACTTAAATAACTTATGTCAGTTATTGTACCAAATAGGACTAGTAACCATTCATTCAGCCAGCAGAGGGAGCCTTCACCTGTATTCTGACTGCCAGTTCTTCATTGGTTACTTCCTGTTTGATGGCCATATTAACCTGGCCACACCAAACACTTAATGGCTGTTTCTCAATGTGCGTTCTTCAGCAATCTTGCCTCCCCGTGTACTCGTGTTCTCGTGTACCGTCATCATCAACTGCCAAAGTTCAGTTCCAAAACTCAAGACCGGAAGAACGGAGGATGCGTGAAACTTCCCGGATGTGATCCTGATATCGAGGATGCATGGATGCAGACTTGAGCACTAGACTCGCTGTAGAAGTCCCAGAAGTCATTGCGACTGGAGGTGGGAAGCACAGTATTTTATATAGATTTATTATTAAAGTTCAGAGATATAACTTATTTACCCCAGGAGTTTCCCTAAATGAGACGGTGAAAGTAAACATTAACATGAAAATTTAATAAAGGAATAAACACATTAAGGGTGTTTATTTGCTGACGTTTGTATTAAAATCTGTTTTATTTATATTGTGCAATGTATACAGTATATGTAAAGTCTTTATGCATAGTATATATTTTGAAAAGAGGAAAACAATAAATCGCTGTATGCATGCTGTAATGTTTAAATAATTTTCCATTAAAAATGCGTGAAGGTCATGTGACCATCAGGAAGAACGCAGCATCTCATTTCTCAGAGGACGCGTTCTCTGTTCTCACTGTTAAACGAGTTGGTTCGTTCTTTCGAGGTGCCCTGGCAAGACCGGTCTCCACAAGACTGCAAGTCCGTTCTCTGCGTTCTTGGAATTGAGAAACAGCCACTGTGAAGTATTGCTAGTATCTGCAGCCTTACCGAGTGGTTTCCCATTGACTACTGCTTTTTGGATGACTGATTTTGCCTTGACTGCCTTGTTGGATGGACTGTTTTTTTCTGAATCTTGCCTGCTTAACCAACTATGGTTCTATCTCCATGTCATCACCACCGCCATTGTCACATTTCACTTGATTTCTGTTAGTTACAGTATCCATCCATCCATCTGTCCGTCCGTCCATCCATCCATCATCTATGAATATACATCATCCATCCACCCATCCTTCCATTCATCCATACTTACATTCATACTTCCATCCATCCATCCATGCTTCCATCCATCCATACTTCCATCCATCCATACTTCCATCCATACATCCATCCATCCATACTTCTATCCATCCATACTTTCATCCATACTTCCATCAATACTTCCATCCATCCATCCATCCATCCAGCTATTCATCCATCTATCCTTCCATCCATCCATACTTCTATCCATGCTTCCATCCATACTTGCATCCATTCTTCCATCCGTCCATACTTTCATCCATACTTCCGTCAATACTTCCATCTATCCATCCATCCATCCATCCATCCATCCATCCATCATTCCATACATGCATACATACATACAGTTGAAGTCAGAATTATTAGCCCCCCTTAGATTTTTTTCTTCTTTTTTAAATATTTCCCAAATGATGTTTAACAGAGCAAAGAAGTTTTCACAGCATGTCTGATAATATTTTTTCTTATGGAAAAAGTCTTTTAAAACCATTTTAAGGTCAAGACAATTAGCCCCTTTAAACTATATATTTTTTCGATAGTCTACAGAACAAACCATCCAAACCACCCTGCCTAGTTAACCTACTTAACCTAGTTAAGCCTTTAAATGTCACTTTAAGCTGTATAGAAGTTTCTTGAAAAATATCTTGTCAAATATTGTTTACTGTCATCATGGCAAAGATAAAATAAATCAGTTATTAGAGATGAGTTATAAAACTATTATATTTATAAATGTTAAACAGAAATTGGGAAAAAAATAAACAACAGGGGGGGGCTAATAATTCAGGGGGGGGTAATAATTCTGACTTACACTGTATATCCATACTTCCTTCCATCCATCCATCCATCCATACATACTTTCATCCATTCATACTTCCATCCATTCAT
Organism: Danio aesculapii; assembly: GCF_903798145.1. NCBI lineage: Eukaryota > Metazoa > Chordata > Actinopteri > Cypriniformes > Danionidae > Danio > Danio aesculapii. The sequence continues at coordinate 42,283,516 of NC_079446.1, forward strand.
ACTTCCATCCATACATACTTTCATCCATTCATACTTCCATCCATACATCCATCCATCCATCCATCCATCCATCCATCCATCCATACTTCCATTCATACTTCCACCCATCCATCCAAATTAAAGTTGAACTTAAATAAAAAACTACTTATTTGAAGTCTTAAGTTCACATGTCTGTGTGTGCATGCAAGCGTGCATGTAAATACAGTACATACATAGTTCTAAATGTGTATCTGCTTAAAACCATTAATGCCATTAAGTTAACGTATTGTACACACACTACACACGAACAAACAGATTTAAACTAGTATTTGTGCAGGCACATATGAAAGACTATACAGCATATACAGTATATTGTTTTAGATATTTCTATGTACAGTATATGTCCATATAAACAACACAAAAATGCTCATTACTGTTTTTTTTTGTTTTGTTTTGTTTTGTTTTTCCCCCAAAGGCTACATATAGCAAACACATCGTTGTTCACCGTTAATTAACTCATCTCCAGATTTCCACTGTATAGGGACTTCATTTCTGTATTTTTTTTTGTTTTGGTAAACATGTTTATTTCGATTGAATCAAAGTAAACAAAGCATTCACACTGGGATTAGCACCAACTACCTTTCCACAGGGAAACCAACTCTTCGTGCAACCTGTTTCAAAAGCATCGCTCATGATAATATAAGACTAACCAGAAAAGCCGAAGTCTGTTGACCAGCGCAGCATCACCTCGGCTGTAGGAACACTTGCTCAGTCGATTAGTATTGATGAGAAACAAGGAGAAGAGACTCGCTGGTAACAAGGTTCGACAGAGGAAGAGGCAAATGAATAATTAGTCCTGTTTCCTCCTGTTTGTGTGTTTGGAGGCGTTTATCTGTAGGCATCTGAGAACCGTCTGGACTCACACTTGTGCTCTTGTCCACCGCTGTCAATAATGCTCTGAATGTGAGTGTGTGTTGATGGTTTCTCTCAAGTGACTGACTGCATGATTTAGAGTTAGATCTTTTTGCTATGAGAGACTGGAGGATCTGATAACACCACCATTACTGCATCCTGCCGTCATTTGTCATGTATATCATGGCCAGTGTTGCATAATAGTGTTCCTATTAGCATTAAAAATGTGTGGAACGGAAGGCTCTTTGTTAGGCATTGAACACTGTTAAATGTTTAACTAGGTTAATCTTATTTATTTATGAGTGAAATTATAACTGGTTGCCCATGCAAAGACTCTCTACCAAGATTCTAGTGTATTTGCTGTATGTTGATAATTGAATTGTAATATTTATTATTGTAATTAAACATATATATATTTTAATATCAGCTTAATTAGCAATAATATAAAAAGCCATGTTTCTGAAAGACAGATTTTTGTGATGCAATGTAGACAGAGAAGAGATGAGGTTCATGTACTGAGCCCTGAGGCACACCAGAAGGTAGAGTAGATGAATAAACACACACATTTCTCCACACATTGTTACATACACTCACCGGCCACTTTATTAGGTACACCTTACTAGTAGCAGGTTGGACCCCCTTTTGCCTTCAGAACTGTCTCAATCCTTAATGGCATAGATTCAACAAGGTGCTGGAAATATTCCTCAGAGATTTTGGTCCATATTGACATGATAGCATCACACAGTTGCTGCAGATTTGTCGGCTGCACATCCATGATGCTAATCTCCCGTTCCACCACATCACAAAGTTGCTCTAATGAATTGAGATCTGGTGACTGTGGAGGCCATTTGAGTACAGTGAACTCATTGTCATGTTCAAGAAACCAGTCTGAGATGATTTGAGCTTTATGACATGGCGCGTTATCCTGCTTGAAGTAGCCATCAGAAGATGGGTACACTGTGGTCATAAAGGGATGGACATGGTCAGCAACAATACTCAGGTCAACAGGCTGTGGCATTGACAAAATGCTCAATTGGTACTAATGGGCCCAAAGTGTGCCAAGAAAATATCCCCCACACCATTACAACACCACTACAAGCCTGAACTGTTAATACAAGGCAGGATGGATCCATGCTTTCATGTTGTTGATGTTTGTTTGCATTAACGAACAGTTGGACAGGTGTACCTAATAAAGTGGCCTGTGAGTGTACAGCAGGTTTAGTAATTGTGTTGAGTGATATTTTTTTTAAGTTAAATGAAGATTAACAAAGGTGATTATTCAAAAGAGAATCATATGTATGTGTTATTTAGCAGAAATAAATAAAAAAATATATTTTACAAGCGTAAAATGTTAAATAATTAACTTAATTGATTATGGCAATTCTTAAAATAGTGTAATAATGAAAAAAACATTATAGCATCAGCATTGTAAAATATAAGAAATTATTATTATTGATTGTTTGTATATTTGTTTATGTTACGAGAACCAGCTATCCAGCATTTGCAGAGAGCTGGAGAACTACACATATGCCACTTTAACAAACTACATATCCCATCAGTCAGCTCACACACAACAGTTTCGGTTACCCCTGATTGCTTGCACACAGTGATGGCTCATGAAGACTGATTACACAGACAATATTTACACTTCACATTCAAACACACATGGCTGAATCTTGTTTTTTCTGTGAACATTTCTAAGCATTATCCTTGTCTGACCTTCCCACGTTTTTGAAAAGTTTTTTTTGTTTATCGTTTATGTTGTTTTGCCGTATGTCCTGACCATTCGGCTTTTAAGCTCTTTGTATTACCCTCATGCTCTAGTTTGTACCTCTTTGACCATTGCCGGCCTGACTATTCTCTAAACAAACTGCACGTAGATCCTCACTTTTATTGTCCCTGACCCTATGTAACAGTTTGTTATTGATTGATTGATTGATTGATTAGTTTGTTTATTTAAAGGATTTTTTGGGTTTGGTAATGTAGTGGCTGACACACATTTTACAGTGCAATTTAGCAACATTTGATAATACAGTTTTAAAAAAATGTAACCATTTAATAAACACAGCAGAACAGAAGCTCTGTTTTGTCTTATTTATCATTTTAAAATGTAAAAAAGTGAATAAATCCACCATTACAGTAATGCACATTACATAAATAATAGGGGTGTTGCAGATCACGGTTGATCTGTGATTTGTATGGATCACAACCCAAGTTTCGGGACACGTCACCCACAGATTAATACATTTAGTTTTTTACTTGTTGATTAATCCTAAATTTGCTGCGATCGCAAAGAGATCGCCTCTCTTGCATTATTCAAATTGCATGTATGAAAGCATTAAGGCTTTCCTGTAAAATATAATGATGACAGAAGAAGTTGTGGTAGGTTATTTGGGATATGACCGGTATCTTAGGTTATTAAAGGTCTTTTCTGTCACTTCTTTTTATTCTGCATTAATGCATACAGTGTAAATTGCACAATCATTAAAATATCAGGATCTCAACACCCACGCAACATAAGTTATAAATGATAGTGATATGCATGTTTATTAATCGAATTGCTGCATTCAAATCTGTGTTTAAAAAACACAAAAATCAATAAAGAGATTGAGTCTTTAGTCCTTTGAGTTAGTCATGAAGATACAAACAATCAAATAACACAGAAGTACTGGGATAATGGTTTATAGTTTAGATAAGATCACTGATGTTTATGGTAAAGATTTAAACAGGTTGCCCAAATCGGTCCTGGAGGGCCGGTGTCCAGCACATTTTAGCTCCAACTTGCCTCAACACACCAGCACACGTTTCTAGAAAGCCTTTTAAGAGCTTGATTGGGGCTGGAATTAAACTTAGAAGGACACCAGCCCTCCATTACTGAGTTTGGACACCCATGGATTAAAATCACTGTCATATGCATTTAACCCTGTAAGATATCAAAATAACAGGCAGAAAATTCAAATTTTCTAAGTAAATTTTAATTGCAAAAAATTTATTTTGCTCTGGAAATTTTGACAACAGAGAACATTTCAGGCAGTTTTTCACTGTGTTTTGACCTGTTACCTTTTATGAATTCATACAACATGTTTTTAAACAAATTATTGATCAGGTTGATATTATATAGGGAATTTATGTATCAAATATGATATACATGCGGCTATACAGGGTTAGCTCGACACTCAAAAATGAAAGTTGTAGACAGCATTTACATTATTTAACCAATAGGTGGCGACAACCAGTCATCAAAAATATGCCACTGAATAGTCCTTCGAAAATGACACATCATTTATTAAAAATGAGACTAAAAATAAATATGGGTTGTACAAATTATATTGTTAGATTTCTACATTTAGCGTTATCAGTGGCGTTGACAGTAGTAACAGTGAATTTTTCACAGTACTGAATATTTTACAATTTATGTTTATTCAGCTGATTATTTCTTCATTTTGTTTTTAATAAATTTACAGGTTTTAAGCTTTGTTAAAACCAAACGTTTATTGCAGTACTGGGCTGCACCGTGGCGCAGTGGGTAGCACGTTTGCCTCACAGCAAGTAGGTCACTGGTTCGAGCCTCGGCTGGGTCAGTTGGCATTTCTATGTGGAGTTTGCATGTTCTCCCCGTGTTCGCGTGGGTTTCCTCCAGGTGCTCCAGTTTTCACCACAAGCCCAAAGATATGAGGTATAGGTGAATTGGGTTGGCTAAATTGTCTGTAGTGAATGAGTGTGTATGAATGTTTCCCAGTGATGGGTTGCAGCTGGAAGGCATCCGCTGCGTAAAACTTATGCTGGATAAGTTGGCGGTTCATTCCGCTGTGGCAACCCCTGATTAATAAAGGTACTAAGGCGAAAAGAAAATGAATGAATGGATATTGCAGTACTGTTTCTGTAATAAATGGAAAGCAAATAACATTCGTCTCCTCCCCTTTTTTGCTGATGTGAAAAATAGTCTGATCCGTGACTAAAAAACCATAGTATGATCTGAACCGTGAGATTTGTGATCCAATACACCACTAATAAATACATCATGAGACCTTTATAAAGGTTTTTTGAAGAGTTTTTTGGTTATTCCAACTGAAAAGCAACTCAATTAAGTACAAAAAATTGCACCAAACCCGCCAGAAAATCCATGCTGATGTAAGCCAGTTTTTTCCAGCAGCAAAGTGTGTGATAAAATAGTTAAAGTGGTCTGCTGAATGTGTTATAGGCACGTTAAACAGCAGAAAATCAGTATTGACTTATAAATATTACTCAGCTTCCCACTTACTGGCCCAAACGCTGGCGTTGCAGTTTTACTAAATTTTCTTTATGGTTCAGATTTTGATTGGGAGCTTGTAAACTCAATATCTTTATGAGATATTACCCACACACACATACACACACTGGCCCTGAGAGACACACTCGTCAGAAACTCCAGACAAGCTGTTTCAGCAGGTTTTCAGCCGCTGCCAGACTCTGATAGAAATGTTTGTAGTGAAGCTGAGGGCTGGATCCGCTACACAGAGGCCAGTGATAACTCATTTTAACCCACCGAAGCTGCAGGATTAACCGAAATTACACTTATCTGGTGCGCTGACAGTAATTGCGGCTATCAGGTCTTTCTGCTGTTGAACTATGCAGAAAATAGTGGACGCGGTCTCCTTAGTGCGCATTAAGCTGAGTGCTGATGAGCACAATTGAAAAGCTTTTGAAAGTACACGTTTTCAACTTGACTACAGCTGGGTCTCCATACTAGAGAAATAGGCAAAGCATGTGTCTTTTCTTCTGAGGGAAATTGTTTAGACATTCATAAAACAAGATGCATTTAAACTAAAACCGTGTAAGACTTTTGTTTAGATAGTGGGTCTTGGGGGAAAAGTTTTGCTTTTCTTATTCTATTGGCATTTTTTAAAGCATAAACACATTTTTTTTGTTCGATTTTTATTAAAATAAGGAACAAAGTAATCGATGGAGGAAGAAAAAGGAAGAGTTCATAATGAGTAGTGTATTATATTTGTTACATCAAATTTTATTTTTATATTCTCTGCTTTTCATATTTATTTAGTTTTTATATTATTATTATTAGTTTTATTTATTTATTTATTTATTTTTATTATTATTTTTATTATTATTATTCAACCCAGCACTGGGAAGCACCCATACACACTCATTCACACACATACATTTATTTAATTCACCTGTCACGTGAACATGGGGAGAACATGCAAACTGATCCACCTGGGACTCAAACCAGCGACCTTCTTTCAATGAGGCTATAGTGCTATTATTATTATTATTATTATTATTATTATTATTATTATTATTATTATTATTATTAATAATAATAATAATACTATTATTATTATTATTATTATTATCATTATTATTATTCAACCCAGCACTGGGAAACACCCATACACACTCATTCACACACATACACTTATTTAAATCAACTCTCACGTGAACACGGGGAGAACATGCAAACTGATCCACCTGGGACTCAAACCAGTGACCTTCTTACAATGAGGCGATAGTGCTATTATTATTATTATTATTATTATTATTATTATTATTATTATTATTATTACTAATAATAGTAATAATCATATCCCTTTAGATATTGTGCAACAAAGGGTTAATAATAATAATAATAATAATAATAATAATAATAATAATAATAATAATAATAATAATAATAATAAACAATAATAAACAATTTTATTAATAGGAAACAATTGCAATGTAAAAACAAGGGACATTTGTGGAATTGCATGCACATGGAAATGCACGTTACTCTTAAATACTGAGTAAAATAGTGTAGTTCGAATGGTAAATTGGTAGTTTTGAATTACACTAACTATATTTGTTGATTACGTTTGCTTTAAGACAAAACATTTGTTTACTATTGTATTTTATTTTACATCAACTGCTGTTTCATAATGAATATAATAAAAACCATAAATAAATGTTGTTTTAAAAACTTGAATTGTTTAAAACATCAAAGAGGAATTAGTGATTTACATGCCATTGGCTTTGAGACAAATGCAACACTTATATTTTATTTATTTATTTATTTTAATTTAATTTGATTATTTTTACTTTGTTTATTATTTTTATTTATTATATTATTTTATTTAAAATTTTGTAGAATAAAAAAATTACAAATGTTTAATATACCTAATTATTTTGTCTGTTTGATTTTGTTTTGTAATTTTAAAATATATTAAAGTCTAGTTCTTTACTTACACTTTATAATAATAATAATAATAATAATAATAATAATAATAATAATAATAATAATATTAATAATAATAATAATAATAATAATAATAATAATAATAATAATAATAATAATAATAATAATATTTTTCATTAGTTAATGCATGTTCATCTATTTTCTAACCTGAACTAGTAATGGATAATACTCCATTCATGCCTGTTAACATTAATTAATGCACTATGCATTAACATGAACTAACAATGAACAACTTTATTTCCATTATCTAAAGTTGACAAACATGAATAAATACTGTAATAAATGTATTGTTTACTGTTTGTTCATGTTAGTGAATGCATTAACTAACCTTAATTAATGCAACCTTATTGTAAAGTGTTATATAATGTATTATATATGGCATGTTAATAAGTCCTTCCCAAACATCTTGCTTAAAAGAAATCATGCACTGAACAGAAAACATTATAAAAAGCACTAAGATTGAATGTATAGACAGAAAGATAGACAGATAGATAGATAGATAGATAGATAGATAGATAGATAGATAGATAGATAGATAGATAGATAGATAGATAGATAGATAGATAGATAGATAGATAGATAGATAGATAGATAGATTAATAATAATAATAATAATAATAATAAATAAATATAAAAAAAATAATAAAATAAAATATTTTTTTTTATTAGTTAATGCATGTTCATCTATTTTCTAACCTAAACTAGTAATGGACAATACTCCATTCATGCTTGTTAACATTAATTAATGCACTATGCATTAACATGAACTAACAATGAACAACTTTATTTCCATTATCTAAAGTTGACAAACATGAATAAATACTGTAATAAATGTATTGTTTACTGTTTGTTCATGTTAGTGAATGCATTAACTAACCTTAATTAATGCAACCTTATTGTAAAGTGTTATATAATGTATTATATATGGCATGTTAATAAGTCCTTCCCAAACATCTTGCTTAAAAGAAATCATGCACTGAACAGAAAACATTATAAAAAGCACTAAGATTGAATGTATAGACAGAAAGATAGACAGATAGACAGATAGATAGATAGATAGATAGATAGATAGATAGATAGATAGATAGATAGATAGATAGATAGATAGATAGATAGATAGATAGATAGATAGATAGATAGATAGATAGATAGATAGATAGATAGATAGAATACTTGAAAACCAGACAAAAGAAGTATTGTTGATTTCTCCTCAGTAGGGAGAGACAATTTAACACTGGGAGGAAAATGAGAAAGATAAAGAAGGAAATTCAAGATTCTGCCTCCATAATCCTATTTTACGCCTCAGCCTTCAAAAAGTGCATTAAATGTTGTGTGGTGTTTGCAGTAAGTCAGCAGCACACAATGCAGATGGATGGATTGAACCCGGCGAGCTGTGATGAAAGTGAGCAAGAACAAGAGCCGATGAGAAATGTGACCCGAGCCAAAGCCAGCAATGAGAGATCTGCTGTCAGCTGAAGGAAGAAATAAAAAAAAAATGAATGCAAGAAAGACAGACTGTGAGCACATGGCTGAAATGAGCAAAGACAGAGCGGGGAATGAGAGGGCTTAAAAGACACAGAGAGAGATTACAAAGCACACAACTGCATTTCCAGCCCGTCTTTAATCTTTGTTGACTTAGTCTGAGCAGAAACAGTGGAGAAACTCTCCTGGTGCTTGAGGGAAGGACTTTGAAGAATGCGTGATGTGTACAAAACAAAACCAAACGAACTGAATGAATGAATTCAAATTATTCAATTCAAATAGAATAGTAATTGAATACTAATCAACTAAAATAATCAAATAAAATGCCGGACGAAATAAAAATCAAATAAAATACTAACATAGCTCTTGTCTCAAAGCCATTATAACAAAAAGGTTAGCAAGAAGGACGCTGGTTCAAGCCTCCGCTGGGCCAGTTTGCATTTTATGTGGAGTTTGCATGTTCTCCCCATGTTCACGTGGGTTTCCTCTAGGTGCTCTGGTTTCCCCACAGTCCAAAGACATGCGGTATAGTTGAATTGAATAGACTAAATTGGCTGTAGTGTATGTGTGTGAAAGAGTGTGTATGGGTGTTTCCCAGTGTTGAATTGCAGCTGGAAAGGCATCCACAGCATAAAACATGCTGGATAAGTTGGCGGTTCATTCCACTGTGGAAACCCCTGATTAATAAAGGGACAAAGCCGAAAAGAAAATGAACGAATGATTTATTAGTCTAAAAACTACAGAATATAATGTATAAATTACATACATGTATTAAAAGCTTTATTGTATACTGAAGCAATGTCAAGGTCATAGGTTTGATTCCCAAGAAATGTAAGAATTGATAATGTATACAGTTTTAGATAAAAATTTATTTTGATAATCTGCTAAAGCAATAAAATGAATTACACTTCCACATAAACTCATTAACCCTTTAACTTCCCCACCAAGAAAAAAAGGTAACACTTTTTTTTGATGGTTCTTATTGCACATTTTGTTGACTAAAAGTTGCATTGCAACTACATGCCAATTACTTCTCATTTGAGTATTATGAATGCCGTAATTCAGTGGTACAGTACGGGTAGGTAAGGGTCACCTTTATCAGGCTTGAATTTCCACTGCCTAAAGAGTACCAAGGTGTACGTCAGAAAGTTTCAGTGGCTCTCATTCTCGCTTGAAGAAATGTCAAAGTAAAACTGTACGGGTCGTTCACATATATGAGAAGCACTTCTCGTAAAACAGATGCTTTATACACATAAATGCTTGTGTATAAATGTTCATTACTAACCTTTCTATGAACATGATTTGATTATAACTGCAGATCAATGATGTGAAATAGCCTACTGTAACGTCTGTAATTATATAAAATAAATAAATAAATGCAGCATATATGAACACATACAGACCCTTACAGTCACCGATATTCAATTCAATTTAATTCAATTCACCTTTATTTGTATAGCGCTTATACAATGTAGATTGTGTCAAAGCAGCTTCACATAAAGGGTCACAGTAAATAGGAACAGTGTAGTTCAGTTTGTAGTGTTTAAGTTCAGTTCAGTTTAGCTCAGTTCAGTGTGGTTTAATAATCACTACTGAGAGTCCAAACACTGAAGAGCAAATCCAACGATGCGCAGCACTACAGATCCCGAAACTAGCAAGCCAGTGGCGACAGCGGAGAGGGAAAAAAACTTCACTAATTGGCGAAAGTGAAGAAAAAAAAACCTTGAGAGAAACCAGACTCAGTTGGGCACGGCCATTTTAATTTCTCCGCTGGCCAAACGTCTTGTGTAGAGCTGCAGTCTCAGATATGTTGCCAACGACAGAAAAACTACACACAGCAGACATTTACTCTTTATTTGGGTTCAAAAACAACACGCAACATATATCCTACAGTCAGTGCAAACCTCTCATCTGAATCTTTAATCTTCAGCAGCACATGTAACCTCTGTTAGAAATTAATTCCTTCATTCCGAGTTCATAATAGTCCAAAAGGTGATGATAATAGTTAAACATGGTGGTTTGTTCTTGATTCAGGTTGCTAAAACAATTTGCTCTTGTGTTTTGTCTGCCTTCTCCTTTGTTTTTCCGAGCTTGACTCTTGCGTTTGTCCTTTTATGAAAGGATCAGATGTCGGAATCGCTTCAATTATCATGCGCACGGTTTTATCATCAGCTCAAGAAGTTCGTTATTTCAAATATAGACGTGCACACGAGCAATCGCGAGCTCCCTGGAAAAAGTGAAATCGTTTGCACTTTTAGACGGCCTCGTAAAAAAAAAAACAGGACACGGCAGATTTTGTTCTTCTTGCTTTTGTGGCTATACATCAAGACAAAGACAAGCTTTGTTGAGCTCGGGTCAACCATGGCTCACTATTGTAATGTCTCGGCGGTGTATTTAAAACATAACGGTTCCTTTGTTTTCATTCTGGCTAGCTCCACGAGTGAGTAACGCTTCTCTATAAACCAATAGCGTTCAGCTGCTCATCTTGCTCCGCCTTCATGTACCCTTTAGTCCGGCTAGGTACCCTTTGCAAAGGTAACCAAAAAGTGGTACGGTACACTTCACTTTCAGGTACCTTTTGACAGTGGAAATGGCCATAAAAGCTTACCGCACCACACCACTCAGTGGAAACGGGCCATTAGGAGACTGTCTGCTTAATATCTGCTGATACTTCTCCTTTAACAGACTTTTGCAAGTATGTGTCAACCCTTACTAACCCCAAACCTAACCTTACAGTCTACTTATAATCTAGTGAGAATTAGTTGGCTTGTTCATGCAATGTAACTCAAATTCAACAAAATGCGTTAAAGGGACCATCAAAATAAAGTGATACCGATTTATTGATTTTTTTTGGATTGCATTTCTTAACTCCTAATGTCGCTAATTAACACACTCAATGCATTTTTTTTTCAACACATCCCATAATTTCTAAATATCCACCTCTTCCAAATGGTATATGTCGGTTTATGGTAAAAGTTTCAGACTTAATACATATACTATGAAAAATCTTTAAATATGAAGTGTACGACCAAATTACTTAAAACATAATCACAATAAAACATTTTTGAATACTATATTTTTTGAAGTATGCCATAAAATATTTCAGATTCTCGTTTAACATGTTTTCTTGTTTAATTCATTTGTTTTTTTTTTTTTACAATAAAACCAAAATCAAGTGTAGAAGTGCAATAGGATTAGGTTTGTTTGCTTTGTTTGTAAACCAACAATGCTGTGTGTGTAAACCATTACTTAAAACAATCACTCTTTAAATGACTTTAACATTCATTATTTAAAACAGTCAAAACATGGTCTACCGTTTGCTAGAGCGGGCAGTCAAAGGGTTAAGTGCATTTATATATCCTTTATAAATTAACTTTATTTTTTATTTTTTTGCAGGTACATCAGTTTTTCAAGTGACGGCGACGGACGCCGATGACCCTACATATGGAAACAGTGCACGGGTGGTCTACAGCGTTCTACATGGACAACCGTACTTCTCCGTTGACCCCAAAACTGGTAAATTCATGGCGTTCAGTTCATGTTTGCGATAGTGAATCGATACAAAGTGCTTTCTGTGGCTTTAAAAAGCTGCTGTTGCATTTTGTGGAGTGGGTGTACAATTAAGAACTACAGCCAGCAAATCTGCCCTAGCTTTTAATCCTGAGTTGTTCATATTACACCCTGAAGTTTGTTCCTCAGAAAACAGCTGTGTGCAATGCAACAAACCACCCATCACTGTGCTGAAATACAGCTTGACATGTGTGCAGTATTGTTTGGATCGCGGCTCCATAATGGAGAGCATCCCTTGAGGACGAGGTGGAGAGAACATTGTGTAAAGGCTTTCAGGGATAAAGACAGACACTGGAAGAGAGACAACAAGACCCAGAGTGCTTTGAGATGGATTTGGTGTTCGTTAGAGGTGGACATTGTTTGAGGGTTTTTACAAGTTACCATTAAATCTTAATGGAGGCACCGTTTGTTTTTTGTATGGAGGAGAGAAAGGAGAATAGGGAGAAAGAAGGAGGGAACTTGATGGGGACAATGGAGGAGGAGAGGAAGAAGTGCAGGAAGGGAAGGCATGAATGATGAATAAAGAAAGACAGAAAATTGTAAAGGAAGTAAGCAACAAAAGATGGAGGAAAGTAGTAATTAGGGTTGCCAGATACTGGAAAATTTTGCGATGTTAACTTTAAAATATATTTTTGCTGAGACAACGAGATTGTTTTATGTTCATTCTACTTAAATTTGTTAAAGGGGGGTCCACTAGGTTGTCATATTTTAAACTGTAGTCGATGTTTAATGTAGGTGTGTGAACATGAACAACATCTCTAAATGTAAGACGCTCAAAGTTTAATGCAAGGGGAGACATTGGCTTTTGCAGAGTTCGCTTAGCAAGGCCTAGAGCGAACGAAGTTTGAGGACTACAAAAACATACATCTGGGTTAGTGAGATCACAAGGGCTTCAGGTTACAAGCATTCACCACTCACATGCACCCAAAGGGGCATGGCCAGAGGCTCTGTAATGTTATAGCAGAGAAAGCTAAAATGGCGTTCCAAACGCTGCTATTTCCCACAGAGCTTCTTCTGTTTCTGTATTTGGGCTTCCAAAGGACACGGCACAAAGAGAGAAGTGCTTACAGTTTAATTTTAATTATAATTCAGAGAATATATATATATATATATATATATATATATATATATATATATATATATATATATATATATATATATATATATATATATATATATATATATATATATATAGCTAGCATTTGACAAAGGAGAACTTCCATCTCTCCCAGTTCAGTGCTGGATTTGGCTAAAAACTCCTCAAAGGAGCAGCTCCAACCATAGTAGCTGAAGCTGTGGATCATAAGCCACAACCTGTAAGTGTTTTTATTTGTTAAAATGTATTTATTACATGCACAGTTTCTAGTGTAACGGTATTGCAGCAAGGACATGAACAAGGATGTAAACAATGGGAAATTCAGTTTGGCGCAATTAACAATTTAAACCACTGTAAACAGCCACAATCTTTACCAGCACTGCAGTGTCTCTCTATGTGGCCGCCTGCCCTGCATTCTACATCTAAAATAGCAAACTCGCATAAGATGTGAACAAATATGTGAACATTTCATATTACTTACACATGCTTATTTCGAATATATATGAAAGACACTTGTCAGATGTTATTATAGAGAGCAGGCGTGAGGTTCAGATGTGTCCTCTTTATTTTCTGACAGTATTAACACAAATGTGTGTATTTATAGGGGTGTGACGCTTTTCCTGGTGATGTGGAGCCAATTCGCGAATCACAGCACATTATGTTAGCTGACCAATCAGAGCCTCTTGAGGATGGGCTTTAGGAGGAACTAGGAAATATGACAGTCATTTTCATGTTAGCTGAGTAGCAGTATATAATCAAAGTAAGATATATGAAAAAAATATTGCTTTGCATCGTATAAACACAACCAGGCCTGAAAAATACGCTCTGGACCACACCTTTAAAACAATTACATTTATCAATTTGTGTAAGGATAACATGAAGGAACTGTGTGGAACCTAACATTCTTTTATGATGTTGTTGTTGAATATTGTAATAAGGATATTTCTTACGATGTAACATTTTCCTAGAAAAATGCTGTTTTTAGTTATGTTTTTTAATCATTTATGTCTTTAATGATATTTAAATTACATTTTTTTTTTTTGAAAAATGGAAAGATGAAGGAAGGTAATAATGGAAGGAGGAAATAAGGGAAAAGAGAAAGCAAGCAAAGAAAGAAAGAAAAAAAGAAAGGAAGTTAATAGGAAGGGGAAATGGAAACTAAAAGACTAAAAGAACAATATCAAATAATGAAGAAACTATAGTATTACAGAGATGAAAAAAATATAAAGAACAAAAAATGTGAAAAGAAAAGGAAATCATGGAACTGGAAGGAAGGAAGGAAGGAAGGAAGGAAGGAAGGAATTAAGGTGGAAGAAAGGAAGGAGGGAAGGAAGGAGGGAAGGAAGGAGGGAAGGAAGGAAGGAAGGAAGGAAGGAAGGAATTAAGGTGGAAGAAAGGAAGGAAGGAGGGAAGGAAGGAGAGAAGGAAGGAAGGAAGGAAGGAAGGAAGGAAGGAAGGAAAGAAGAAAGGAAGGAAGGCAAAATAAAGAGGGATTATATAAAGAATAGTGCGATACAAGAAAAGAGGAAAAACCTGAGATAAAGAAAAATAAAAGTAGAAGTAGAAAGGGAAAAAAACTGGTGAAAGGACTATGGTAAATTAAACAAGAAATATAATAAGGCAGAGATTATTATGAGATAAAAATTTAAAAAGACACAAAGGAGAGACAAATTGTATAAAGAAAGGAAGCCATGGAACTGCAAAGAACGAAAAGATAAATGAAAGTGAAATGGTGGAAGAATTAAAAGAAAACAAAAGATAAAATACAGTGGAAACATACAAAGGAAGGCGAAAATAAGGGGGAGCAAGCAATGGGAGAAAGGAAAAAGAGAAGTAAAAAGAAGTCAAATGCAAAACAGAAAAAGAATGAATGAAAATATTACAATTTAAAAATAAATATAATAAGGCATGAATAAAGAGACACAAAGGACAAAAAGGTATAAAGAAGGTATGGAACTAAAGGAAAGAAGAAAGGAAGGAAAGAAGGAACAACAGAAGGAAGAAACAGAAGAATTGAAATCAAACAAATGTGAGCGATAAAAAGGAAAGGGCAGTAAGAATAAAAGATAAGATGAGATAAATGAGAAAATGAAAATAAGATAAAGAATGAATACACATAAAGGAAGTAAGAAAAAAGAAAACTGAAAACAGAAAAAGAATAAAATAACCTTACTAATAAAGAAGGAACAGTTAAGAAGGTAGAAATGAAAACATACAGAAAAGAAAGAGCAAAATAAAGCAAAGATGGAATAAAAGAAGTAAGAATAAATGAAATAAAGATTCTGCAAGGATGCAACTAATCATTTACCAGTGGCTGAAAGTAGATCCAGCTATAAAGTATGTATTCGTGGAATATCCTGTTAGCATACGTTTATGTCAGATTTCAGAGGTTTAATAGGTTGCAAACATTGACCTTACAGCAAGAGACATTTGCACACAATCCTCTGACATTATGCATGCAAAATCTGCAAGTGGTTTCTTAAGAACCTTCTCTCTATTATCTGTAGTGCTGAACAGCAATCTGAAAAATTTGATGCTGCTGAGAGGGAAATAGAAGCTGTGCATATTCCAACTCTGTCCGTGGTGCTGAAATAGAAACCAGCCTCAGTCTGCCATTATACAATACGCTGTCCATAGTGCTGAAATACAAATGCAGTGTCTTTGTGTGGTTGTTGCTGTCCATAGTGCTGAAATCTTAATTGAACTCCTATTTGCCCGTGCTGAAAAAAACATAGCATAATTAGTACTTTACGTTGCTGAAAGGGAAATAGAAGCTGTTTATATTCCAGCTCTGTCCTTGGTGCTGAAATACAAACACAGGATCTTTGTAGTAATCTTTTATGGTGATGCTTTAGTTGGATTAATACTGTAAGGTGCTGAAAGGGATATAGAATCAGTGTATATGCCGGCTCTGTGCTGAAATAGAAACCAGCTTCGATCTGCGTATATACAATGTGCTGTCCATGGTGCTGAAATACAACACAGTATCTTTATTGTGTTGTTGTTGCTGTCTATAATGCTGAAACCATAATTGAACTTCTTTTTAGCAGGTGTTGAAAAAACATGCCATAATTAGCACTTTAACTCCTCTACACAGACAAACATCTATAATTAGGCTCACACAAGAATTTGTGCCTGAGAAATCCACATATTTTCGAACCTCTAATTCAGTCTATTTATTTACTTATTAAAACTATTTAGACTGATTTCAGCAATTTTATTGAATAATATGCAGATGTTTGGATGATTTGTGAGCAATACAGTTTGTAAAGTAATACTTTTTGACTTTTAGAAGACATTAGATGTAGTTTTGAGTTGCGATTACGCAATGATGTCATCACGTGAAGTAATATGTTAAGAAGAACCTATTTATTGTGCATCTGGATGTAATGTTTTAATATAAAATAATACACGGCGCCTCAGAGAGTAGAGACATGACGGGCTTTCGCTTGTCAGATACTATGTGATGACATCACTGATATGCAAATTAGAGCGTGATATCATCTGGCCACATTTAGCTACTTTTTGGGCAAGCTTTAGCTACTTTTCATTGGAAATAGTTGGCAAAACTGGTGACTAATAGCAATGACTGAGAGATGTGCAGACGGTCAAAACACTCGACTGATTTATTTAGATTTTAGTAACTATAACTTTAACTTTTTATTCAGTTTGTGGTCTCATTTTATCTGTAACACTGTAAGCTATGACATCGACTTGCCTTTTACTACAAAGACGCCGTTTTCGCATGTAAGTACCATGGTAAAGCGATGTAAACAATAGGTCTCTTGCAGAAACGGTGACATAAATGAATAACCATCCATAATTCAATACTATATGTCGGTGGACTAAATGTGCTTGATGGGATGTTTCTCTGTGGACTCTTACCTTTTCAAAACAAACCGTGATGCACAGCAATGAATGCGTGTGTGTGTTGTTATTATGATGATATGTGCTCCATATCTAATGATTTCTGCAAAACTTACACAAATTTTGCAAATACATTCTTTATAAGCTTTCCATTGAAAAACGACCAGCGGCAATTGGTGCTTAAGGGTTGTAGCTTTAAACTGATGTAAATTTTTTTTAAGATTACTCATGTTCTTTTTGGTGTAATTTATTCATAAACACTGACATGTGGAAAAAACAGCGTCCCAGTGCGTCCGCGTCGGGGCGCTGGCTCAGTAAGTAAACTCAGATTAAAGTTTATACTCAGAGTTGATTGAACCTCCTTAATGAAACAGGCCCAATAAGTTGTAAATATTAGTCTTTGGGGTTGTATTATCATACAAAAACTTTGTAATAATCTGCCAGTACTTTTTCTCTTATTTTACAGACTTATTTCTATCTATGTATTGCTTCTTATACTGTACATTATATTATTGCAAACTACTAATACAGTTGAAGTCATAATGAGTGGTGTTAGAGAGCCCAACCTGTGGTCTGTGTGGGTCCTAATGCCCCAGTATAGTGATGGGGACTCTATACTGCTCAGTGAGCGCCGTCTTTCGGATGAGACGTTAAACCGAGGACCTGACTCTCTGTGGTCATTAAAAATCCCAGGATGTCCTTCCAAAAAGAGTAGGGGTTTAACCCCGGCATCATGGCCGAATCTGCCCACTGGCCTCTGTCCACCATGGCCTCCTAATCATCCCCATATCATAATTGGCTTAATCACTCTGTCTCCTCTCCACCAATCAGCTGGTGTGTGGTGTGCGGTCTGGTGCAAAATGGCTGCCGTCGTGTCATCAGGGTGGATGCTGCGTACTGGAGGTGGATGAGGAGATTCCCCCGTTTGAGTGCCCAGAAAAGCGCTGTATAAATGTAAGGAATTATTATTATTATTATTATTATTATTATTATTATTATTATTATTATTATTATAATTATTAGCCCCCCTGAATTATTAGCTCCACTTTTTATTTCTTCCCCAATTTTTGTTTAGCGGAGAGAAGATTTTTTCAACTAATTTCTAAACATAATAGTTTTAATAACTCATTTCTAATAACTGATTTATTTTATCTTTGCCATGATGACAGTGAATAATATTTTACTAGATATTTTTCAAGGCACTTATATACAGCTTAAAGTGACCTTTAAAAGCTTAACTAGGTTAATTAGGTTAACTAGGCAAGTTGTTGTATAATGATGGTTTGTTCTGTAGATTATCGAAAAAATATATAGCTTAAAGGGGCTAATAATTTTGACCTTAAAATGTTTTTTAAAAAAATTAAAAACTGCTTTTATTCCAGCTGAAATAAAACAAATAAGACTTTCTCCAGAAGAAAAAAATATTATCAGACATACTGTGAAAATTTCCTTGCTCTGTTAAACATCATTTAGGAAATATTAAAAAAAGAAAACAAGTCGGCGCCAGTGGTGTGGTGGTTAGTGCGCCGACACCTGCACTCCGGTGCTCACTGTGACCTGAGTTCGATTCCCGCCTCGTGGTCCTGTGCCGATCCTTCCTCTCTCTCTGCTCCCCATGCTTTCCTGTCAATACTCTACACTTTCCTATCCATTAAAGGTGAAAGCACTGAAAAAATAATTATAAAAAAAAAGAAAACAAAATTCAAAGAGGGGCTAATGATTCTGACTTCAACTGTAAATGTCAATAAAAGTCACTTTGTTAAACTGTGGAATTAAATTATCAACACCAGAAATCGACAGAGCTGAGATCCAGCTCCCATAATGCAATTCACAACCGCCAAAACAGCCAAAATTTATGGTCAACACCAATGAATCACAAAATACAGAAACTGTTAATTAACAGATTTTTTTAATGTGTATTACAGCGCAAAAAAACTTTGAGCATGATCAAAAACACCTTTCAGTTATTTTTTGTTGACATTTAGTAAAGTGTGCTGCACTTTTATGCTACTAGGCTACTACTTATGTTAACTACTTATTTTACTATAATAAAAATTTAAAAATTCTATAGAAAAACATCACATATATTAAGGATCTTCACCTAAACACTTTCTGAGATCCTGTCCATTTTAAATTAGTGTAATATGATCAGAATTGTGTACATGTTCATCTGTAAGGAGGAGTGCAGAAGATTTCATAGAACAAACCATGAAGAACATTCACGTTTTCAAAAGCACAGCGGCATATCAATGACTTCGGTGAGAGTTTTTCAGAGATGAAATGCTTAATGGAATTGTGGCAGGACAGAGTATCAGCATTGCCAGACTGAGTTTATTTTAGATGCTGTACAAGGACTTAATGCTTTCAGACAGGAGACATGAGAACTGATTCAAGGGAATTGTGCGAAGAAGAGAAAAAAAAAGACAAGAAAGATTGACTTAGTCTTGCTTTACTGCATTGCCTGTTAGTGATACTTCACTTTCAATCTCTCACAAACTACCTTTCGGGATATTTAGTACCACAGACACAAATATCCCATTTAGAGATGTGTAAAATGAATATACTGCCAGAGTGAATTTTGAGTACTTAAGTCATCATGGAATCGAATAGATGCTTTATTATTGCATGTGATTATTTATTATAATTTAAAGTACTAGTATAAAAAATGTCTAATGAAAGAGAAAAATTTAATAATGCGCATCAAAATAATATTTAATATTAATATGCATCTATATTACATCTAATACACAGATATAGAAATAAAATTTGTCTTAAATTATCTAGATATGCAAGAGATATTTACTAGATATAAATATAAAATGTCCATATTTTTATACTAAAATGTCTGATAAAATGTATTCTGGTTTTTAAATAATAATTTGAAATAAATATGTCTTATTTATATTTAGAGAGTTTTTCCTCATAAAAATGACAGCTAGTCAGAATGTATGTATTTATTTATTTATTTATTTATTCATTCATTCATTTGTTAGTTTATTTATTTATTTAGTCATTCATTTATTTATTTAGTAATTTATTTATTTATTTATTTATTTATTTAGTAATTTGTTCATTTATTTATGTAGCCATTGAATTGTTTACTTATTTAGTCATTCATTTGCTTATTTATTTATTCGTTCATTTGTTTATTTATTTATTTAGTCATTTGTTTGTTTATTTATTTATTTAGTCATTTGTTTGTTAATTATTTATTTAACCATTTGTTTGTTTTATTTATTTAGTCATTTATTTGTTTACTTATTTATGTAGTCATTTGATTGTTTATTTATTTAGTCATTCATTTCTTAATTTATTTATTTATTCATTTGTTTGTTTATTTATTTAGTCTTTTGTTTGTTTATTTATTTGGCCATTTGTTTATTTATTTATTTAACCATTCGTGTGTTTGTTTATTTATTTAGCAATTTGTTTGTTTATTTATTTATTTAGCCATTCGTTTGTTTATTTATTTATTAAGTCATTAATTTTATTTATTTATTTATTTATTTATTTATTTATTTAGTTAGTTAGTTAGTTAGTTATTTAGTTAGTTGTTTAGTTAATTAGTTATTTATTAAGTTAGTTATCCATTTGTTTATTTATTTAGTAATTTGTTTGTTAATTCATTTATTTAGTCATTTGTTTGTTTATTTATTTAGCCATTTGTTTGTTTGTTTGTTTATTTAGCCATTTTTTTGTTTGTTTATTTATGTATTTATTTGGTTGGTTGGTTGGTTGGTTGGTTGGTTGGTTGGTTGGTTGGTTGGTTGGTTGGTTGGTTAAAAATGAAGGCTATTCCATAAATTATTGATTGGTTAACTCTACAGAGGTCAATACATTGATCTTAATGTTAACATCTGAAAACATTTAACATTTTTTGCTATGTTTTTATACTTTTTCTCTAAATAGCTATTTTATTTTATTAATTTATTTTTAAAATGTATTTTATTATTATTATTTGATTATTTTTATTATATATATATATATATATATATATATATATATATATATATAGAGAGAGAGAGAGAGAGAGAGAGAGAGAGAGAGAGAGAGAGAGAGAGAGAGAGAGAGAGAGAGAGAGAGAGAGAGAGAGAGAGAGAGATTAATTTTATTTATTTATTTTTTTTTTTCATTTTATTGGTATAACATTATTTTTAGAATAAAACCAAAATTTAAGTGGTCTCTTAGTTATTGCGTATATATTTTTCACAAGTGTATCCAAATATAATTGTCACAATCACCAGCAATCCAGGCTTGCAGATCGCTGCTAAACATAAACTTTCACTAGGACAACAATCCTGTCACCTTATGAACTACAAATCCTGTCATGCACCTCACAGCTGGAAGCTGATGTAGGACTCATTACACAGACTATTTATATACCACACTTGCACACACACATTGCTGAGTCTTGGTTTTGTACATTATGAGGCAGTTTCCTTGTTTTGACTCTCTGTGCCATGTTTCCCAACCCTCGCTTTGTTTGATGTTTCTTGTTGTTAGCTGCCGGGACCAATCTCTTTGCCTGTGTACCGACTACTCTTTTAGAATGCCCTTTATATACCTGTTTGCTCCTGTTATTGACCATTGCCAGCCTGAATAATCTTGTCAATAAAGACGCTGCATTTGGATCCTTTGCTTTGTAACAATAATCTTTAGATTTTTAGACTGAGGTAGTTTTCTTCATCTGACGGATGTCAAAGGTTTGTTCCAGCACTGTTTGCGGAAGTCCTGACCCAGTGGTGTGGGTGTTTATGCATATTCTGCCTTCAATCTATATAATTTATATATGCATGAAGCCTTAGGTCATGTTTGCAAGACTTTCTGAGATATTTCTTTTCTTTTGCATATAAAGTAAATATATTCAGATTAATAGTGGAGAAGGTTGCTTATAGATTCTTCCTTGATGTTTTTATTTATTTATCTTATTTATTTATTTTGCTGTCAACAAGTCCATCACCTGCTTTTTGCACAAGAGGTTTCTGAGGTTTTTCTTTGTAAGGTTTTTGTGCTGCTAGCAGTACCCCAACCTTCTATAACTTTTGAGTTCTGACAATCCTTTTATTTTATTTCTTGTTTTATTTTGGAAAAATATATCAAACTTTTATTTTTTTATCTTGTTTTATTTAATTTTGATATATATATATATTATATATATTTATTTATTTATTTATTTATTTTTATATATAGCTCATTTGTTTTTTGATAATCTACACTACAAACCATTGTTATATAATAATTTGCCTAATTACCTTAACCTGCCTAGTTAACTAAATTAACCTAGTTAAGGCTTTAAATGTCACTTTAAGCTGTATAGAAGTGTCTTGAATAATATCAAGTCAAATATTATTTACTATCATCATTTATTTTATTTTATTTTATTTTACTTTATTTTAATATTGATTTATAATAAAACATTTATTATGATGGCTAATTATCATTTTCTAAAAATAAAATCTACATCTAGAAATCACAAACGAAATATTGTTTATAGTTACATCAAAGTAAAAACAAAAGCTGTCAAAAAAGTCAAAATAGTCCACAGTGGAAGGATGATTCTATGGTCAAGAGTTCTGATTATTGTTTTCCGTCCACAGTTTACAAAACTCTTGACATCCAATCATAAAACTCACAATTAGGAAGTCAAACGCTGCTCATTTCAACACAGCTAATGTTCAGTGGGTCTCAAATCATCTGCTGGAAATGAGCTGCTATCACCTTGTGCCCTTTAATGCGCTATTGAATGGCTTGACTGGTAATTGGCGGCTAAATGCTTTCTCTCAGGATGTCAGAGCACACAAATATAGATGACGAGCAGGATTAAAAACTTTGGATGAGGCACCTGAGGAGATGGAGGAGAAGCTGACATGAATCAATTCAGGCGAGAGGAGGCTAGTCGATAGTCAATCTGCCTTTGATTATATGGTAAGCACGGCCGTATTGTTTTGAGCAGGATGAGATGATTGTGGTCATTAGGTCAGCAGATGCGCACTGAAAGAATAACAAAGTCAGGGGCAAAATCAAAAATAAGGACATGTCACTTCGGAGGACGATGCTTTATTTTTTTGGCGCATGAGATGAGTATATTTCACATTATGTGTTGGACTTTCAGTTTGGGGATTGTCTAAAGTACTGATAAAATGTGATAAAAAAAAACATATATAATCATATTGTCTGTTGCACTTCCAGTTTGAGGAATGTCCTTTGAAAAGAACAGAAAAAATCACTATAACTAAACTAATAACTGTTTTATTAGATTTTTTTCTGCATGCAATGACTTTTTTGTTTTGCTTTGCTTTGTTTTGTTGTATTTTATTTTATTTTTAAGAATGTCATTTGAAAAGAACAGAAATATATATTTAAATGTATTTATTTATTTATGTATTTGTTTGTTTGTTCGTTAGTTTTTTATTTATTTATTTTTTTTATTTATTTGTTATTTTTGCATAGTATAACAGAAAGGTGATGTGATTTCCGACATGTTTAAATTCATTATTAGTCAACACTGTACCAATAAATTACATTTTACTTTATTTTATTATATTTTATTTTTAGGAATGTCATTTGAAAAGAACAGAAAAGAAAATCACTATAATTATGCTAATAAATATTATTATATTTTATATATTCAATAATTTGTTAATTAATTAATTAATTAATTAATTAATTAATTAATTAATTAATTAATTAATTAATTAATTAATTAATTAATTAATTAATTAATTAATTAATTAATTAATTAATTAATTAATTAATTAATTAATTAATTAATTAATTAATTAATTAATTAATTAATTAATTAATTAATTAATTAATTAATTAATTAATTAATTAATTAATTAATTAATTAATTTATTTATTTATTTATTTATTTATTTATTTATTTTTTATTTTTTTGCAAAGTATAACAGAAAGGTGCCATGATTTCAGACATGTTGAAATTCATTTTTAATCAACACTGTACCAATAAGTTTATTTTTTATTATTATTATTATTTTTTTAGGAATGTCATTTGAAAAGAACAGAAAAAAATCATTATAATTATACTAATGAATATAATATTTTGTTTATTTATTTATTTATTTATTATTTTGCATAGTAAAACAGAAAGATGCCATGATTTCAGACATGTTTAAATTCATTTTTAATCAACACTGTACCAATAAGTTACATTTTATTTTTATTTTATTTTTCATTATTTATTTATTTTTTTAGGAATGTCATTTGAAAAGAACAGAAAAAAATCGTTAAAATTATACTAATGAATATAATATTTTGTTTATTTATTTGTTTATTTATTATTTGTTTAATTTTTTATTTTTATTTTTATTTTTGCATAGTATAACAGAAAGGTGCCATGATTTCAGACATATTTAAATTCATTTTTAATCAACACTTTACCAATAAGTTATATTTTATTTTATTTTATTTTATTTTTAGGAATGTCATTGTGAAAAGAGCAGAAAAAAATCTATATATAATTATGATCTAACTATAATTATATTAATAAATATTATATTACTTTTACATTTTTTATTGATTTCGTTTATTTTATTTATGTATTTATTCATTCAGGTAGTATAATAATTAAAAAGGTTCAAAAATAACATAAAAATAAATAACGTTCAAGCTTTGGGTTCACCTGTACCTTTAGTTCACCTGTACTTTCAGTCACATCAACATTTACTCTAAATCATTTGGATTTAGATCTTAATCTAACGTCATGTGTGTATTTATATAGAGATATAGCCAATTCAGTGGATGGGGATGTTTGGGAGGCTATGATGGGTAAGGGCCACAATTTTCTTTCTTCTGTTGAACACAAAAGAAGATACTTTGAAGATTGCTGGTTGCTGGCACCCTATTGACTTTCACAGTACGCAAAACATTTAAACAAAATAATGAAAGTCAATAAGCTCCATCAACCAACATTCTTTAAAATATCATAAAATATCATGACAGAATTTTCATTTTTGGGTGAACTATCCCTTTAAATTAACTACATATAATCATGTACAGCAAATACTGTACTTTGCACCTCTTGATTTTGTTTATAAGATCGCTGTGGAAAGATATTTTGGGGGTTTTATGGTCTGCAGAATTCACAGATCTTACACATTGTGTAGTTTTACAAAAAATATTCTGATAATTCAAGCGAAGGCATCATGGGACATAGGAAAAAAGATACTACTAATATACAGTAGATTGTGATTTAGCTCTAACTGCTGGTAGTTTCAATAGCACAATAAACTGTCGGGTTATGGCTCTGTGCTCAACCTTCCTCTCCATTACAGTAAATAGCAGTTAACTAAAGGCAATAGCTTTATTTATTCATTGGGTTGGTTCATTTCCAGTTAAACTGGGGGGAAATGAATGTCAGGTGCTGGGATTGATTCTGCTCATATAAACTAGCCATTGACAAAGCATTATGATACTTCCTAATGAATAATTTTAATAATTAACTAGATGAAAGGACAATGCTTGTGTAATTGTTGCTGTTATGATGCCAGAGTGTTGTTATCATTGTAATACTGTTGCTAAAGTGTTCAGTTTTGTTTGGTTACTAGCCAAATTACAGGTTTATAGACAGAGTTTTGCTTCAGTTTTATTTTTTCAGTGCTAATGGGAATTCCTTACCTAATAATTTGTGCATTCATGTAAAAAAAAATAAAAGTATATTAGCATATTCATAAGCGATTGAATTGTTTAATCATCCAGGATTAATTAAATTCATAGAAAGTTAAAGTAAATGTGTTTTACATTTTATAAAAGGGTTTGCTAACATACAGTAAGGGTTTTAAGGGTTTTATCATACAGTAAACCCTCTACTTTTAAACTTTGTGGTTCATGAACATGAAACATTAAACAAAATAAGTTTTGTTTTCTAAAAAGTACTTTTTGCCCTTATAATGTTTTAACAAATTTAAACAGTTGAAAAGAGAAACAGGTCTCTGTGTCTTGTCATATATATATATATATATATATATATATATAGCCCAAAGAAAAAAGTCATGAATTACTAATTAAAAGTTCCTATATAGATACTTTTATCAAATTTAAAAAACTACAGAAAATTGTCTTACAAAATTGTTTTACATTTTTTTTTATATAGAAATTGTTAGGGCTGCCACTAATTGTGGAATAATAACGTAGATTTTTTTAGTCATAGATTTGGATTTTAAATTCACAAAAATAAATAAATCAAACTAATTTTTACAAGGTGTGCAAAAAAATATTGAGTTATATACAATATATACACTCACCGGCCACTTTATTAGGTACACCTTTCCAACTGATTAGAAAAAATTATAATCAGCCAATGATATGGCAGCAACTCAATGCATTTAGGAATGTAGACATGGTCAAGGCGATCTGCTGCAGTTCAAACCGAGCATCAGAATGGGGAAGAAAGGTGATTTAAGTGACTTTGAATGTGGCATGGTTGTTGGTGCCAGAAGGGCTGGTCTGAGTATTTCAGAAACTGCTGATCTACTGGGATTTTCACGCACAACCATCTCTAGGGTTTACAGAGAATGGTCTGAAAAAGAGAAAATATCCAGTGAGTGGCAGTTCTGTGGGCGCAAATGTCTTGTTGATGCCAGAGGTCTGAGGAGAATGGCCAGACAACCGAGGTATGCAGATGAGCATCTCTGAATGCACAACACGTTCAACCTTGAGGCAGATGGGCTACAGTAGCAGAAGACCACACCTGACTCCTGTCAGCTAAGAACAGGAAACTGAGGCTACAATTCACACAGGCTCACCAAAATTGGACAATAGAAGATTCGAAAAGCGTTGCCTGGTCTGAGGAGTCTGATGGTAGGGTCAGAATCTGGCGTCAACAACATGAAAGCATAGATCCATCCTGCCTTGTAATAATGGTTCAGGCTGGTGGTGGTGGTGTAATGGTGTGGGGGATATTTTCCTGGCACACTTTGGGCTCATTAATATCAATTGAGCATCATGTCAACACCACAGCCTACCTGAGTATTGTTGCTGGCCATGTCCTTTCCTTTATGACCAGTGTACCCATTCTCTGATGGCTACTACAGGCAGTATAACGCACCATGTCATAAGGCATGTATCATCTCAGACTGGTTTCTTGAACATGACAATGAGTTCACTGTACACAAATGGCCTCCACAGTCACCAGATTTCAATCCAATAGAGCACCTTTGAGATGTGGTGAAACGGGAGATTTGCATCATGGAAGTGCAGCCAACAAGTCTGCAGCAACTGCGTGATGCTCTCATGTCAATATGGACCAATATCTCTGAGGAATTTTCCAGTACCTAGTTGAATCTATGCCACAAAGGATTAAGGAAGTTCTAAAGGCAAAAGGGGGTTCTACCCAGTACTAAGGTGTACCAAATAAAGTGACCGGTGCGTGTATATACTTTAGAGAAAACAGAGAGTGAGAGAGAGACACACACACATCTAGATTATTATAAATGAAATTGTAAATCATTGCAAATATACTGATTATTATTATTTATTATGACTGTTTATCCATAAATGTTGATTGTTAAATGTACAATTTATTCTGTTTTATTTTTTATTAGTATTGTACGTAATTATTATTATTATTATTATTATTAATATTATTATTATTATTATTTATTTTTATTTGTTATTATTGTATGTGTACTACTTCTATTTACTTCTAAATGCTTTGGCTATACATTTGTAACACTGAATTGAATCGAAGAGAGAGAGAGAGAGAGAGAGAGAGAGAGAGAGAGAGAGAGAGAGAGAGAGAGAGAAAGAGAAAGAAAGAGAGAGTTTTTGTTTTTGTACTTGTTTTTAAAATTAGTGCCACAAAAGGTGCACAAAAACATATATACACCTTTCCTAACAAGCTCTGCAGTGTTGAGCTATCATTATCTTCAGCAGCAGGGTTTGTTTAGATCCCTAACCCTAACAATAGTACGCTGTTTTCTTAGCAACAAGACAGTGCTAATAATTGTCACATACAGATGGCAAGCCTGTGTCCTTCCTGTTGATTTCTGATCTAAACAAGAACATTTTCTTTAGAAATAAAGCAAGCATTGTTCACGGAAGACATCTCATTATCAGCCAGGGGCTCAACATGTCCCGCTCACATATAAAGCAAGACGTTAAGCTTGTTAATAATAAGTGAGGTCGGATCTTCGTCTTGCCTGCTTTTCTTGTAAGAGTTTCCAGGGAATAATCAGAATTCCCAATTTCAGAGGCCTCGATGATGGGAAAAGTCTCTTACACACTCACACATACACACACTCCGCTAAGTAGGCTAATTTCTCTGCTGATCAGGGAGTCTGGAGGGTTTTAGTGAGTGAGTTTGGAGCTTCTCTGACACAGATCAGGGAGTCTCTAAAAGGAAGGATTAGTGCAACTTCCTGTTCTGATCAAATTAGAAAAGCATGCCAGTTTGTCAAGGCCTTCCCCAGCTGCTAATGCTTTCCAGCGTATTAGCAACCACTCCTGCGCTATTTTTACACTTGGAGATGTAAAAAAACAAATGTATTGTAAGAGTAAAGTGTTAAGATTTAATTTGACATTATAAATGTTAGCTACATTTAAATGAATACAAATATTTGTTTTTATGTCAATCTGCATATTTTCAACGGTGTTTGTGTTTGTTTGTTTTGTTTTGTTACATTTATTTATCTATTTTTAGCACAAAAAGCAAGTGGTGTTCAAAACAACTCTGGAAATAATAATAAATAAATAAATAAATAAAATAAATAAATAATTTAACAAGTAAATAAATAAAAAACAAACATTTGATAAATGAACAAATATACAAACAAACAAATAAATAAATAAAAAACAATCATTCAATAAATAAATAAATAAATAAATCATTTAGTAAGTTAATAAATTAAAAACAAATATACAAACAATCAGAAATAAATAAAAAACAATCATTCAATAAATAAATAAATAATAAATAAATAAATAAATAAATAAAATCAATGTCTTAGCATGAAATTTCCCTTTTTTGCTGAATATTCAGCTTTGCTTAATTTTTACATGAAAAGTCAATTTACTGAATTTTTAGTTCTACATGAAATGTCCCTTAAATGCTGAATTTTCAGTTCTCTGTGAACTGTCCCTTTTATTCAAATTTTGTATTTGTTGCATGAACTGTCCCTTTAATGTAGAATTTTTATTTCGGTGTGATTTCTACATGAAATGTCCCTTTAATGCTACATTTAGGTGTGATTTTAGCCTGAACAATCCTTTTAATGCTACATTTCAGTGCGTTTTCAGCCTGAACGGTCCCTTTAATGCTACATTTCAGTGCGATTTCAGCCTGAACGGTCCCTTTAATGCTACATTTCAGTGCGTTTTCAGCCTGAGCGTCCCTTTAATGCTACATTTTGGTGTGATTTCATCCTGAACGGTCCCTTTAATGCTACATTTCAGTGCAATATTAGCTTGAACAGTCCCTTTATTGCTACATTTCAGTGCGATTTCAGCCTGAACGGTCCCTTTAATGCTACATTTCGGTGCGATTTCAGCCTGAACGGTCCCTTTAATGCTACATTTCAGTGCAATATCAGCCTGAACGGTCCCTTTAATGCTACATTTTGGTGTTATTTCAGCCTGAACGGTCCCTTTAATGCTACATTTCAGTGCGATTTCAGCCTGAGCGTCCCTTTATTGCTACATTTCAGTGCGATTTCAGCCTGAACGGTCCCTTTAATGCTACATTTCGGTGCGATTTCAGCCTGAACGGTCCCTTTAATGCTACATTTCAGTGCGATTTCAGCCTGAACGGTCCCTTTAATGCTACATTTTGGTGTTATTTCAGCCTGAACGGTCCCTTTAATGCTACATTTCGGTGCGATTTCAGCCTGAACGGTCCCTTTAATGCTACATTTCAGTGCGATTTCAGCCTGAACGGTCCCTTTAATGCTACATTTCAGTGCGATTTCAGCCTGAACGGTCCCTTTAATGCTACATTTCAGTGCGATTTCAGCCTGAACGGTCCCTTTAATGCTACATTTCAGTACGATTTCAGCCTGAACGGTCCCTTTAATGCTACATTTCAGTGCGATTTCAGCCTGAACGGTCCCTTTAATGCTACATTTCGGTCTTATTTCAGCCTGAACGGTCCCTTTAATGCTACATTTCAGTGCGATTTCAGCCTGAACGGTCCCTTTAATGCTACATTTCAGTGCGATTTCAGCCTGAACGGTCTCTTTAATGCTACATTTTGGTGTTATTTCAGCCTGAACGGTCCCTTTAATGCTACATTTCGGTGCGATTTCAGCCTGAACGGTCCCTTTAATGCTACATTTCGGTCTTATTTCAGCCTGAACGGTCCCTTTAATGCTACATTTCAGTGCGATTTCAGCCTGAACGGTCCCTTTAATGCTACATTTTGGTGTTATTTCAGCCTGAACGGTCCCTTTAATGCTACATTTCGGTGCGATTTCAGCCTGAACGGTCCCTTTAATGCTACATTTCAGTGCGATTTCAGCCTGAACGGTCCCTTTAATGCTACATTTCAGTGCGATTTCAGCATGAACGGTCCCTTTAATGCTACATTTCAGTACGATTTCAGCCTGAACGGTCCCTTTAATGCTACATTTCAGTACGATTTCAGCCTGAACGGTCCCTTTAATGCTACATTTCAGTACGATTTCAGCCTGAACGGTCCCTTTAATGCTACATTTCGGTCTTATTTCAGCCTGAACGGTCCCTTTAATGCTACATTTCAGTGCGATTTCAGCCTGAACGGTCCCTTTAATGCTACATTTCAGTGCGATTTCAGCCTGAACGGTCCCTTTAATGCTACATTTTGGTGTTATTTCAGCCTGAACGGTCCCTTTAATGCTACATTTCGGTGCGATTTCAGCCTGAACGGTCCCTTTAATGCTACATTTCAGTGCGATTTCAGCCTGAACGGTCCCTTTAATGCTACATTTCAGTGCGATTTCAGCCTGAACGGTCCCTTTAATGCTACATTTCAGTACGATTTCAGCCTGAACGGTCCCTTTAATGCTACATTTCAGTGCGATTTCAGCCTGAACGGTCCCTTTAATGCTACATTTCGGTCTTATTTCAGCCTGAACGGTCCCTTTAATGCTACATTTCAGTGCGATTTCAGCCTGAACGGTCCCTTTAATGCTACATTTCAGTGCGATTTCAGCCTGAACGGTCCCTTTAATGCTACATTTTGGTGTTATTTCAGCCTGAACGGTCCCTTTAATGCTACATTTCGGTGCGATTTCAGCCTGAACGGTCCCTTTAATGCTACATTTCAGTGCGATTTCAGCCTGAACGGTCCCTTTAATGCTACATTTCAGTACGATTTCAGCCTGAACGGTCCCTTTAATGCTACATTTCAGTGCGATTTCAGCCTGAACGGTCCCTTTAATGCTACATTTCGGTCTTATTTCAGCCTGAACGGTCCCTTTAATGCTACATTTCAGTGCGATTTCAGCCTGAACGGTCCCTTTAATGCTACATTTCAGTGCGATTTCAGCCTGAACGGTCTCTTTAATGCTACATTTTGGTGTTATTTCAGCCTGAACGGTCCCTTTAATGCTACATTTCGGTGCGATTTCAGCCTGAACGGTCCCTTTAATGCTACATTTCGGTGCGATTTCAGCCTGAACGGTCCCTTTAATGCTACATTTCAGTGCGATTTCAGCCTGAACGGTCCCTTTAATGCTACATTTCAGTACGATTTCAGCCTGAACGGTCCCTTTAATGCTACATTTCAGTGCGATTTCAGCCTGAACGGTCCCTTTAATGCTACATTTCGGTCTTATTTCAGCCTGAACGGTCCCTTTAATGCTACATTTCAGTGCGATTTCAGCTTGAACAGTCCCTTTAATGCTGAATTTTCAGTTCTATGTGATTTCTGATTGAATTGTCCCTTTAATGCAGAATTCTAGTTTCTGTGTGAACTGTCCCTTTAAAACCGCCAATGGAGTAAGGGATAAAGTTTCATCAGGGTTTTCTTGATTTGGAGGGCTTTCTTGAAGAATTCTTGTACATCCCTGATAACAAAGACTACACCCTCGCTCATTTACAGCAAGCCCGTTTCATATTTCCTCAAGAGCACTTACCAATCCCACACAATAAAGTTGAGTGATGGCTTCGCAGAGACAGTCCCTCAGAACTGACGGATGAAGAAAAGGTCACAACATTAGTCTGTGTGTTGTTTTAATGGAGTGAATGGCCGTGTGCCAGAGACTTGTGTTGCCTTAGGAGCCTAGGTTAAGTAATGCTGCTGCGGCTCTGGTAATATCTCTGCTCCGCCGCTGCTGGGGCTGGAGCTTTTGGCAGCCTACAAATGGAGTTATGGCATTAAAAGAATGGGAGATTTGTTTTTTTGGAAAGTTTACAGACCTCTTTTTGTACTATTGTGTCGGGCTTTTGTTTTGCTGAGATGCAGTCTGGGAAACTGTCCAATGTGCGCTCGCGGTGCGTATTAGAAAATGATTTGGACGTGTTTACGGCAGTGTTTATTTTTTACGCCTCTTCTCACTTGTAAATGATGAGGGCTCAGAAGAAGACAATCCAACAGGTTTGAACTTGAAGTGGCAAGGATGAGGACAGATGGGTTGGGATGTGAGGGATTCACGAGATGAAGCGACAGCGAAAGAGATCATTTAACACCTACAATGCTGCTAAATTAGATTGTTTGAATTATGATCTATGAGGGTTTCTGTACAGCAGATGTCAGCTGGTGACATTGGTAGGTACAATGCAATAATGCAATAACCAATATATATATATATATATATATATATATATATATATATATATATATACACAGTTGAAGTCAGAATTACTAGCCCTCCTGAATTATTACCCCATCCCCTCACCCCCCCTGGTTATTTTTCAACACATTTAAAAACATAATGGTTTTAGTAACTCATTTCTAATAACTGATTTATTTTTGCCAGCATGACTGGACATATTATTTTACTAGATATTTTTCAAGACACTAACATAATTGTCAGCATTGGTATGTGAAAATAAGGGACCCTCTAACCCTAGTTATCATTATTATTATTATTATTATTATTATTATTATTATTATTATTATTATTATTATTATTATTGTTGTTGTTGTTGTTGTTGTTGTTGTTGTTGTTGTTATTATTGTTGTTGTTGTTGTTGTTCTTCTTCTTCTTATTATTAGTAATATTATTATTATTATTATTATTATTATTATTATTATTATTATTATTATTATTGTTATTATTATTGTTGTTGTTGTTGTTGTTAACAAAGAATAAAATAAATTAGAAAACATACATTAGAAAGAGCTGCAAATAAATTAGCAAACATTTTAGCCTATTCAAATTAATAGCTACAGTATTATAAAGAAATTGAATCAAGTTATCAAGTCTTATTAACCTTTTTCATCACTGTATAACTTAAACATTCAGATTAAAGAGCAGCGAATGAATCTCTCATTTCGATTTATTGTTTGATCACATTAAATAACAGAGGTGTCACCATAAAATACCTTAAAATAAATCATTCAATTAATTTCCTAACTTTTTATGCTCATTTAAGACAAAATTTGTTCTGTTTAAGAGGAAAACCACCAAGATAGAC
Organism: Danio aesculapii; assembly: GCF_903798145.1. NCBI lineage: Eukaryota > Metazoa > Chordata > Actinopteri > Cypriniformes > Danionidae > Danio > Danio aesculapii. The sequence continues at coordinate 42,317,223 of NC_079446.1, forward strand.
ATGTTTAGATATTGTTGTTAGTATTATTATTATTATTATTATTATTATTATTATTATTATTATTATTATTATTATTATTATTATTATTATTATTACTATTATTAGTAGTAATATTATGTGCATATGTCTGTTCAAAGATGTACCCAAAACCCAGAATTTCACTCGGCTTCAAATCACGTATACATAATCTGTTCGGGAAACAGTGTCTTTTTATCACTATGGAGCTAATCTGAAAAGTCACGCACTTTAAAATGAACCGACTGTTTTGAGGATTGCATAGGAGGCTATAACGGAAAGGAAGGGATTCTCACCCTTTTTATATTTTTTTCAAAGTGTTTTCATGTCTAAATTAAATGAAAGCACAGAACAGATTCACATTTAAAGCAAGGGGTGTCCCCTGGTGGTTCTGCGTTTTGGATTGCGTATAGGAAGGATCGGCTCTTTGATGTCTATTGTCACCCTTCATGAGATAAAAAATATGGGAGAAAAATGGTCAAATACCTTCATGGGATGATAGCAGGATTGAATTGTAAAATACTGGAGAATGCTGGGAAAATAACAGGAGGGTTGACAGGTTTGGTATAATGATTGTTTGTTCTGTAGACAATTTATATCAAGAGTAAATAAATAAATATATATATATATATATATATATATATATATATATATATATATATATATATATATATATATATATATATATAAACATCATATAAACATAAACAAAGCATTTAAAAATGAATAACAAAATAGTAAATGAAAGCTGAAAATATATTTTTAAAAATCAAATATTAACATAATTGTAGTTTTTAAGTGTTCTAAACAACACTGAACCCTATGACTTTTAGTTTAATGCATAAAACAAGAAAACAATGTGATACTATACAAATCATCTTTATTTTGTTATCTTCAAAATAAATGTCATTTATTATACAAAGCAACACACACACACACACACACATATATATATATATAAACATAAACAATGCAATTGACAAAATAAATAACAAAAATAATTCATGTAATTTTACGTATTTATTGTCTTTTACGTATTACTGTTGCTATTGCGTATTGCTAATTGTTTATTGTTTTGTTTTTGGAGTATGTTGTTTTATTTTGCACTGTCTGGAGCCAGCACCTAAGCTTTTGAATAATCATAGTACACAAGCTGCTGATGATGTCACAATAAAAGTGATTTGATTTGACTAAAACAAAAACAAAATTTTTAAATATTGTTTCAAATTTGAAAATTTAGATTATTATTATTAGTAGTAGTAGTATTGTTATTATTGTTATCATTATTATTATTATTATTATTATTTATTTATTTATTTATTTATTTTTATTATTATATTTTTGTTAACCACTTAAACAGTGCAACTACAGTATTTATTTATTTATTTATTTATTAGTTAGTTCATTAATTAATTCATATTTATTTTTATATTTAATTCTTATTTATTATATGCTTACACTACAGTAGTTTTTATATCTTCAATATACATCACACATTTTCCCTCTAAGCTCAAACACCCACACATTATACTAGCAAAAATTGTGAAAATCATGCAAGACAATAGTAATATTAATATGCCAGAGGAATTTAATTTAATTTAATTTAATTTAATTTAATTTAATTTAATTTAATTTAATTTAATTTAATTTAATTTAATTTAATTTAATTTAATTTAATTTAATTTAATTTAATTTAATTTTGGCATAGTTTAACTAAAAAGTGTCATGCCTTCAGACATGTTTTACTATTTTCTTTATTATTTTATTATAAATTTTAATACTATCATTAATACATAAAATGTTCAGTGTCCCTTAAATATCACACTATCCTCTCTTTTGACTTGAGCCAGTAAACAACCACTTGCCAATAACTCAAACACCCCAGAGAAACAGCAATGCCCTTTGCAGACGCCCCCTCGGCACTGCAGCAATGTGCCGGTCAGTTTCTGCTCAGACTGTGCCTGTGGAAACCCAATAAGAAAGTTCAATTTAGTGAGTGTCCTCTTGGGTACTTAGGAGCAGCACAGGATCTCCTAGTCTGTCTCTAGTGCTTTCTGCAGGGCTCTCGCTGTGACCGGTGACAGTGGTCAACCTTACCTGCCCTGCATCTTAATATTGTTGCCTGCAGTCTTGACCTGCATCTAATATTGTAACCCACCAACAGACATCTTATCCTGAGCATGTGGTGCTGCTGAAAAGCCAATGTTTGGTATTACATTTTCTTGCATTTAATTATGTACTGTTAAGATTATATACAGTATGCAGTGTTATATTTTTAGTATTACACGGCTGTCTGGAATACTTAATTCTGATTGGACAGTCAGAAGAATCCAAGGTATGTTATTCCGAGATAACAACTGATAAATAACACAGGCTCATCTGGGATTTTCGAATCACCTTGACCATCAGCGAATACGTTCAAATTCATATATCCACATCAGGGGCGCACTGGGGCGTGTTTTTGTCAGGAAGGAGTTTGAGTGATCAGTAAGTGAAGAGCCGCGTGGAGGAGTGTTGTGTGGTGGTTTGAGTGATCGGTGGGGTGGTGGTGGTGGTGGTGGGTGTCAGGCCAGATTCATGGTTACCATTATGATTTACCATCAGGCCACTGGGAAATGCCTCTGATCCACATTTATATCTATCTGCTTGTCTGTCATGCCACTGTTTTTCACTCTTGGACGCCATTTTATGAATGAATAACAAGTAGATCAGTCTATGCTTTATTGAGCCCGTTTCTATTCTGTTTAGAAAGCCCGTTTCTATTCTTAAGTTTGCCTTTTTTGACTGTTTGGTGCCATTTTGTGACTGAATATTGTGCAGATTAGTGTATATTCCATCCGCTGTTTGAAATTTTTTGTCAAGTTTGTCAGCTTTAATAAACTATAACATGACATGTAATAATTGGTGTAATTTACATCCAGAATGGTTGTTTTTCTGTAATGACCAACTTTCTGAATGTTCTTTATCCCTAACTTAAATTATTCAGTTTCTGTACCAGCAAACTACTGTTAGATACCTGAGAAACCTTAAAAGGACTGTTAATTTAGTAGTTTCTTTGATATATTGTATTCATTTGTGCTTATTTTTATTTTACAGTGTCCTTTTTTGTTTGTTTGTTTGTGTTTTTACCGAACATATCATTGGCTACGTTTACATGGACATCAGTAATCAAATTATTTGCCTTAATAATTGCCTTAATTGGGTCTTTCCAATTTTGTTCACTTTAACTGGCACTTTCACTTTCATTCAGGAACATTTCATTCATGCCACTGTGGCAAACGCGATATTGGAAGTGAGTGTGAACTGCTGAAAGAGTGTTGTTTTAATGGTATTTGAAAATTCTGCATTTCGCAATGTGTTTGTCTTTGTCCACTTACTGACTCGGTTGGTGCAGAGAATAGTGTCAAACAGCCGTGTGTGTATGAAATATCCTGTTGCAAAATCCTACACAATAGCTTGCTTAAAATGTTTACATACCTGCACTGCACTTCAATAACGCCACTAAAATAGGCATACTCCTCTTAGTCAGAGTATTGTCTTAATTGAATTAAAATTTGGATTATTGGTGTCCATGTAAACATACTCATTGTCATGGACAGACCTTGGTCTGGAGACTGGTGAGATGTACCATTGAATGAGGTAGCAAAAACAAACATCTAAGATTGTTCTCAGATGAGGTATAAAAAAGGTTTTAACAGTATAATAAACATACAAAGAAAACTCTATGATGGGAGAAAACAAACAAACAATAAAGCAGCAAGCAACAGGGTAAAGCAAAAGCCATACTCACCCAGGCTTATTCTGAAAATGTATCGCTGTATACGTTTCTGTAGAGTGCCAAATACGTCCTATGAGGTACTGTGTGTTATAGCATTTATTTTTTTGCGAATCCACCCGACGCCGCTGTGTACACTTTTTGAGATCTCGTGAGTGTCATTCGTGCCTGCTGTTCTCATGTAAATCCATCAGAGGTCGCTGTCGACTAACTGACTAACTGATCAACTGACCCATACTTCCTCCTTCCCTAAACCCAACCAGGAGTTTTCAAAAAGCAATGCAGAAAAAGAAAAAACCTCATCTGATGTTTACCACGTTTTAAAATTTTACCACATTCTTACCCTGTTATTTACTTGTTTATTTTATCTTTTAACTCCTCTTTGTGTCTCAAGTACGCTGACATACATGGCAAGCTAACGAGACAAACTGGTAACAGCGGGAAAGCCATCCACATGGAGGTAAGCGGTCAGCTTGTAAGCGCGAAAAGGAACGGAGTCATACCGCCCCGTAACTTTCATTTTAAAGATGAGATGGAACCATACATACGTCTGGCTACATAATTCGCGATCTCCAGAAACGTATATAGGGCTATGTTTACAGAATGAGCCTGTGTTGGCCTTGCTAGACGCTGATAAGGAGGTCAAGGGAACGCAAAGCAAACTCCAAAGCAGGCTCATTCTGAAAACGGAGCCCTATAGCTGGTCAATCTGTGCTTTTGAAAACACTATTGGTTGGGTTTAGGGAAGGAGGAAGTATGGGTCAGTTGATCAGTTAGTCAGTCAGTCGACAGCAACCTCTGATGGATTTATATGAGAACAGCAGGCACGAATGACACTCACGAGAGAAATTTGAGATCTTAAAAAGTGTACACAGCGGCATTGGGTGGCTTCGCAAAAAAATAAATGCTTTTATTTATGCTATTATTTACCCAGGAGTAAAAAGCGAACGCTAGGCAGTTGCCGTTCCTTTTCGCGCTTACCAGCTGACCTCAAATCTCCATATAGGCTGCTTTCCCGCTCTTACCAGTTTGTCCATTAGCTCGCCATGTACATCGGCGAACTTGAGACGCAAAGAGGAGTTGTCCGCAGGGTTCGAATCTGGTGAAGAACGGTTTCAGAAAGTGGGTAGAACAAAAACAAAAGCCAAAAAATAAAACAAACAAGTAAAAAACATGGTGAGATTGTGGTAAAATCAGAAAATGTGGTAAAAATCAGACGAGGGCTTTTCTTTTTCTGGTTTGCTTTTAAAACACTGTCGATTGGGTTTAGGGAAGGTGGTGAGTGGGGGGATCTGTCGGTGGAATTACGCAAGAGCAGCAGGCCACAAACAGGCACTCACAGGAGAAATTTAAGATCTCAAAAAGCATACACAGCGGCCTCTGTTGGATTCACAAAAAACTGCAAAAAAAAAACCCTCCTGGGATGTATTTGGCGCTCTCCAGAAATGTAAATAGTGGTACGTTTTCAGAATGAAGCTGCGGTCACACTAGAGTTTGTGTGTGCGAAATTTTGTCGTACGGCTTCGAAAAGAGGTGGAATTAAACAAGATGTTTAAACATTAAAAAGCGAGCGATTTGCTCCATGTTTTAAATTTCTATTAAGAGAGGTCATGTTTGGATCCTCGATTGGTCTTACGCAGTCAAGTGATGCGATTTCGCAGGTCAGAGTTCACCAAGCTTGAAAGTTTGCACAGCAGCGACCTGCGAAACTTGACGCATGACCTTGAGTTTCCAGTCTGACGCGTTCGTGTGCGTATGAATGGAAGTCTATGGAGGGAAAACTCCAGTGTGACCGCAGCTTGAGCCTGGATTGGCAAACTTACAGAGCACTAACTTAAAAACTAAGTGAGACACAGAGAAACAATGACAGCTTAAACACCTTGGCTGGAACAAGTCACAGGTGATCGAAATTTAGTAAACAAGAACACATGAGGAAGAACTAAAGCAAAGGGGAAACACAAGGACCTCTAGGGGCATGGAGACAAAGTGCAGGATAGTATCAATCATAAAACGACCCGTATTGATACCGTGACCGAAAACCGAACCACACTGTGAGAAATCTGTGTCGTTGCACCGCTAATTGGCATATGTCTATGCCAACGAGCACAGAACATCATTTCTTTGCGTGTTTATTTTGGTCCATCATTATCATGTGGAAAATGAAACAAAACAAGTATTTAAAAAAAGATTCAGGATGATTTTAGCCAATAACAGAGCAAACCGTTGGTTATTTATGGCCTATGCGAAACCACTTTTCAGTAATAATGACAAATCGATATTTCCTCCCTGTTTGCGCTTCATAAATTAAAGTGAAAAATGAATCAGTCGATTAGGGGGATGCAAACAGAGCGCTGGATTCCTGTTTTGAGGCCGACTCAAACAGCCAGCTTGTTTATTCATGAGTCTGTAATCTGCTCTTTAATGGCTTGTGTGTATTGACTTCTATCAGAGGAAGCCGCAGGCTAGCGACGCTATTGTTTTCAAGCAAATATAAAGCAGGATTGGATCATCTGATAACACATCCATTTTGAAAAAGAGCGATCGTTGCTGCCGCTCCTCCTTGACTGAACATCTCTCAAATCTGACACAAATAAAATCTAACATTCCGAACACATTTGGCCCGTCTGCATGAGTTTCTGCAGCTGTTGAGATGTAATCACAGAAGATTACACCATTGCTAATAATAAAAAATGCTTCTTGAGCACCAGTCTGAGCACATCTGAATGATTTCTGAAGCATCATGCAGATCTAAAGACTGGAGCAATGATGCTCAAAACTCAGCTTTGCCAATACTGAAATATCTACAGTACAGCTGTAGTCAGAATTATTAACTCTCCTGTTAAATTTTAATTCTTTTATATTTCACCTCCCAAGTTCTGTTTAACACAGAGATTTTCTTTCAACACATTTCTAAACATAATATTTTTAATAACTCATTTCTAATAACTGATTTATTTTATCTTTGCCACGATGACAGTACATAATATTTTGCTAGATATTGTTAAGATACTAGTATTCTGCTTAAAGTTGCATTTAAAGGCTTAACTAGGTTAATTTTGCTAAGTTATGGTAATTAGGAAAGTCATTGTATAATGATGGTTTGTTTTGTAGACAATCGAAAAAATGTTGCTTAAGGGGGCTAAAAATATTGACCTTAAAATTTCCTTAAAATATGTAAAACTGCTTTTATTCCAGCCAAAAGAAATCAAATGAGACAAGAGAAAAAATATTTTTACTAAAGACTCTAGCTCTGTTAAACATCATTTGGGAAATGTTTGAAAAAGAAAATAAAAAAATCACAGGAGGGCGAATAATTTAGACTTTATATTTAAGTGTATAATAATGCCTTAGTGAGATTTAAACAGATATTTTACAAAGATGTAAAAAAGTAGATATTTGCTATTATATTATAGTATGTCAGTCTGAATATGCAAATTTATGCAACCACAAAACCCCACATGATCAATAAAACCTGTTGATTTTGGTACTTGTAAATTACCTTTAAATTACTCTCAAATGCATCATATTGATAGAAACTGGCTAGAATATGTTATTATATTTATTTTTTGTTATTACAATTATTACATACATAAGCATATGTATATGTGTGTGTGTGTGTGTGTGTGTGTGTGTGTGTGTGTGTGTGTGTGTGTGTGTGTGTGTGTGTGTGTGTGTGTGTGTGTGTGTGTGTGTGAGGTTGCATATATATATATATATATATATATATATATATATATATATATATATATATATATATATATATATATATATATATATATATATATATATATATATATACAGTTGAAGTCAGAATTATTAGCCCCCCTGAATTATTAGCCCCCGTTTCTTTTTTCCCCTAATTTCTGTGTTACGGAGAGAAGATTTCAACACATTTCTAAACATAATAGTTTTAATAACTCATTTCTAATAACTGATTTATTGTCTCTTTGCCATGATGACAGTAAATAATATTTGACTTGATATTTTTCAAGACACTTCAATACAGCTTAAAGAGACATTTAAAGCCTTAACTAGGTTAATTAGGTTAACTAGGCAAGTTAGCATAATTAGGTAAGTTACTGTATAAAGATGGTTTGTTCTGTAGACCATGGAAAAAAAAATTAGCTCAAAGGGGCTAATAATATTGACCTTAAAATGAATTTTTTAAAAATTAAAAGCTTCTTTTCTTCTAGCCGAAATAAAGCAATTAAGAAATTGTTAATTAAGAAAAAATATTATCAGACATACTGTGAAAATTTCCTTGCTCTGTTAAACATCATTTGGGAAATATTTAAAAAATGCTTAAGATCATCGATGTCCACAATCAACAACAACATTGCTGTATCCATGGAACATGAACTTACAGACTCTGAACAACGAGGAAAAAATTGCACATTTTAATTTAAAGCAGAGACGGCTTGTTTTGTAATTTAATGCCGGCTATACCATCTGAAGAACGGCGTGTTGTGATGTCGGTCGTCACCGTAGAAAGTCAAATCTTTCTTGAATTTTTTACACTTTTGTTTGAAAGCTGTACGAAGTGGCACTGTAGCTGTCCAAGGTACTGTTGTATGATTTAAATTATAGCCTATATATGCACCAATAAACAAGTCAAATGAATGAACAAATAAAATAAATGGGGATTCTTAAATGTCGGTGCTGTTTTTACTAAATAAAATATCAATACACTTTCACAAGTGTTTTATAAAAATAAATTTTCTAAATTTCAGCTGTAGGCCGTTATATGATTAAATATAAGTTGGACATTTATGGGGCCATTTAACATGTTTCTGGGATTTTCATTTTGGTCTCAGTGATCTTTAATATAATGGATAGCTACACAAAATATTTTTTAAAACGTCAAGCAGGAATTTGTCTATAGCTCGTTAGTTAATTATGAATACAAAAATAATTAAAATAACAAAGATAAAATAATAAAATACAGATAAAAGAGCAGCATTTTGCTAAATGTAATAGTCCTTTATATGCTTTATATCCCGATATGCTATGTGTTGTTTCATATTCGTTTTTTATTTAACTTGATGCATTCTTTATTTAATGTGTATTTACATTTATATAATTTGTTTGGTATTTGTGTAGATGGAACAAGAGGTTTTCAGTATTCTTTAAAAATACATATTATATTTCAGTATTTTACAGCAGGGGCATCTAGTGTGATCCGACTGTGGGTCTGTTCAGTCTATGACATAGAATGAAGGTGAGACGAAGAGAGAGAGACAGATTTGACTGTGAGAAAGAGACACAAAAGCAGACAGAGGATAGGAATGGACAGATACTGTGTGATTTGGAGATGTGTCTGGATAAATGTGGGCTTCTCTGTCAGTCTGGATTTACTTTTGATTCCAATTTCTACCTCAAGCCATCCTCACACTAGTGTTTAACTCTTGACGGATTGTTAAATCTGATTGCATTATTTACAGATTTTCTTCCCTTAAACCCCAAATATCCAATACACAATATACAATTAGAACATTATTAAATTAAATTAAATTAATTAATTAATTAATTTAATTAATTAATTATTAATTAATTAATTAATTAATTAATTAATTAATTTAATTTAATTTATTTAATTTTATTTTATTTTATTTTATTTTATTTTATTTTATTTTATTTTATTTTTATTATTTTAGTTTACATTTTTAATTTAACTTAAATTTAATTTAAAAATATTTTATTTTATTTATTGTTTTTATTTTTAATTAAATTTAATTTTAATTAAAAAAAAATTATTTTATTTACATTTTTATTATTATAAACAAATTTTAATTGTTATTATTATTATTATTTTTTTTTTACTTTTTTATTACAAAGTATACAATTTTGATTATGTCAACATGCACAATATGATCGAGTAAAGGTGCAGTTTTGGCAACCATTTTTTATGAAAGTTGACATAATGTTGGATGTTTGCACATCTACAGTACATTCCAGTATACCATAATGGTATTCATGAAAAAAACAATACTTCTAATATTTGTTTATGTACACCCCAACATAAAATGACATAACATCCAAATATAACCTCAAATGTAGCCATTCAATTGGTTGTTGTGATTGTTGATACTGTTACAGGTCAAACGGTCCATGTTGATATTCTATGCATTTCTTTTAAAGATTTTACCCTCAATTTCCTTCCATAGCACAGCTTTAAAAATGACAAAGGCTTTCAAAAGGCAAGGGAATTCCTATAGCGTGAGGCTGACAAATATATAATGTAAATATTAACTGTACAATGAAGAATGATGGGCGGCACAGTGGCTCAGTGGTTAGCACTGTTGCCTCACAGCAAGAAGGTCTCAGGTTTGGGCCAGTTAGTATTTCTGTGTTGAGTTTGCATGTTCTCCCTGTGTTAGGTGCTCCGTTTTCTTTCCCCCCACAATCCAAAGGCATGTGCTATAGGTGAATTGCATGAACCATATTGGCTGTAGTGTATGAATGTGTGTGTGTAAAAGTGAGATTGTGTGGATGATTCCCAGTATGGGTTGAGGCTGGAAGGGCATCCACTGTATAAAACCATATGCTGGAATAGTTGGCGGTTCATTCAGCTGTGGCGACCCCTCAAAAATAAAGGACTTGGCCAAAGGAAAATGAATAAATGAATGGAGAAAGATTCTGTATTCTATATATTCTAAATCCTGTATATACACTGTATTCCACTGTGACACTCTATGCTGCTGCTGAACAACAAACATATGTAAGAAAGTAATTCCTTATAATATACAAACAATTGATGTGACTCTAAATGTAAATACAAGTGGGAATCTTTTTTTAATTGTGATTAGTGAGAAATCAATAAAAATGTGCTGCTCTGAAGAGTAATGTGTTTGACCTCCACATTCAGCACCAAAATACCAGAGAAATACTTCAAATGTTTTTAGAGAGAGTAAAACACTTTTTATTACTTCATTTGAAGCATTGCCTTTTATTGATAACCACTTGTTACATTACATTTTGTAAAAAAAAAAGTAAGTAAAAAATAAATTTATTAATTAATTTATATATATATATATATATATATATATATATATATATATATAATACATTTGGTATGTAAGCTGGAGGTTAGATTGTTCAAGGCATTACATTAAACTCAAATCTTAAATAGTGAGTGTATAGTAATTGTGTGTGTGTATGTGTGAGTGTGTGTGTAGACGACTATGGTTCATTTCACCAGTGCTTCAAGGTTTTGTTGTCATTTGAATGATAGTGGAAGGCAAACAGAAAACTGACCTTGGCAGAGGAGCCTTACAAACCTTACAGACACAACAGCACTTACCTGCTTTATTTTAACAAGCCTTGCAAAACAGTCACTGCTGCACACAATTGTTCTTATACAGTACACAGCTAGATGATGAAATCAGACCTTGGTGTGTTAATGAGGGCATTTATTCAAGACTTTTTGGTAAAATGTAGATTTGCGCTAAAATGTTGAAGTGTTATTTAAAAGAAGTAACAACTAAATGTGTTATTAGACAACAACAGTTAATAGTAATAATAATAATAATTATAATAATAATAATAATAATAATAATTATTATTATTATTATTATTATTATTATTATTATTATTATTATTATTATTATTATTATTACTATTATTATTATTATTATTATTATTATTATTTTCTTTTTGGTTAAGTCCCTTTATTAATCTGGGGTTGCCACTGCGTAATGAACTGCCAACTTATCCAGTATATGTTTTACGTGGCTGATGCTCTTCCAGCTGCAACCCATCAGTGGGAAACAATTATTATTATTATTATTATTATTATTATTATTATTATTATTATTATTATTATTATTATTATTATTATTATTATTACAACACATTTTTGTTATTGTTGAAAAAGAACAGCTTTTGGTTTTTTGTTTGTTTGTTTGTTTGTTTGTTTGTTTGTTTGTTTATTAATGTATTTGTTGTTTTGTATAATCATAAAAAACTGCAATATGATTAAAAACAGTAATGATTCTCTGTACTTCTGGTCAAAGTCATTATAATATTACTAATGATTGTTTAAAGGGGACCAATTATGCAAAAATCTATTTTATAAGGGGTTTAAACAGCCGTGTAGCAACAGTAGACCTTTTCACACATACAGACCTTTCCGGAAAACTACCAGCAACTTTTCAGAAGGGGATCATGTGTGAACAGGCCCTTTTTAAAAAATACCGGTAAATTCGTTCTGATATTCCGGAAAGAGAATTTGTAACATTACCGGTAATTTCCCAGAATGCTGCTCTGTGCAAACGCAAAAAATTGAAAATTGCCAGAAGAGTGCGTTCACGATAAGAACACTCCAGCCAATCAGAACATTCAGACACATTCACATCCGTGCTGTTTATGAAAATAAAAACCTTAGAATATTTTTCCAGACACATTTACCTGCTAGATGTTAGTCAGATATTGTTTCTGTTCCTTAATGCTAACTGTGTAAAAAACATATGGTAAAATGCTTATGATAAACCGCTGTTGGTTTACCTTCAAGCTCTGCTTCAGTTGTTTGACACGTGTACAAGTGAAGGAGTGACCAGCTCAAGTGAGTGCCAGCACACACACATATTATGTACATCTCGACATGTGAAAATGTTCCACCAAATGTTTTCATTATTGTTCACAATACTTATCCATCCACAAAATTTGGGATGTCGTCAAATGTGTAAACATTTAGCTGCGGTTCGTGCTTCTGCCTTTGAATGTCTCAGGGACAAAGCAGCTGTATGAATGCTACAGCTTTAAATAAAAGTGAAACCATCAACAAAAGCCCGACTCCTTCTATGTTTACAAATACAAGCACAGCCATTTTGAGCTCATTTCTGGTTAATGGTGTAATAATTTACCAGTATTTTGGAATGGATGTGTAAATGGTCTTTTAATTTACCCGTAAAGTCGTTCCGGAAATTTCCCAGATATTTACCGGTATCACTGTGTGAAAGGGGCTAGTGTCATCAAAGAGGGAAAGCCCCGACCATTAGTGACCATCTCTCCCTCATTAGCAGAGCACGTTGATCTTGTTTTTGAATCTGCCACTATGCTGACACACAGTCATTTGTAACTCCGCCCTCTTTTGAAATGAGTACAATCTCATTTGAATTTAAAGTGATAGTCACTAAAATGGTTCAATAAGGATCAAAACCTAAAAGGGTCAGTTTCACAGAGTTATAAAACATTATTTGTGTGGTATTTTGAGCTAAAACTTTACATACACACTCTAGGGACATCAGAGACTTATTTTACATCTTGTAAATAGGGGCATAATCGGATGCTATTTAAAATATTGGTTTGTGTTACCATATTGGACTAAAAAAGACCTGAAAAACTGAAGAAAAGAACTGTCACACAGGGTTGTTTGCAGCCTGTTGCTTTGAACGCTGCATTTACAGTTCAGATTATGTACATAACGCTGAGCATATGTTTGTACATATGTTTGTGTTCTGCAGGTATCATCAGAACAGCTCTGGCAGACATGGATCGAGAGGCGAGAGAACATTACTCAGTGGTGATTCAAGCCAAAGACATGGCAGGACAGGTGGGAGGACTGTCGGGCTCAACCACGGTCAACATCACGCTAACTGACATCAACGACAACCCACCCAAGTTTCCTCAGAGTGAGTAATGTTACACACCATAAAAACAAAACATACTGCTGGAGATGGACATCAGCAGATGTTGGTTCTGCTTCAAGATCTAATGAGCAATCTAGTGAGACAGTGTTATTAGACGTCATATGGCGGTCTTCAAAGAGTGCTGTTTATGTAATGCAGATACAGTTTTCCAGAATTTATGTTTCAGATAAATCCCAGCATAATTTTTCATATTTCATTTGAGGGCAAAACGAACTTCAAAAAGGCTGAGTGACGGTATACTGTTTTTAAAGGTGGGGTTGTAAATGTGTTGCTAAACACAATTCTAACATTTAATTTAATTTATTTTTAATTATTTTATTTTATTTTTAATAGAAAAATTATGTATGTAAAAATTATTTTTTTTAAAACATTGCGATACCCCTGTGATGCAGTAGACGGGTTGTAAATGTATCGCGCTGCTAAACACATTTAATAGTTTTTTTAAAATTATTATTATTTTATTTTACTTTTAAATCACAGTGTAATTTTGGGGATTTTTGAACATTCTGACACCCCTGCAATGCAGTAGGCGGTGTTGTAAATGTGTTGCGCTGCTTTAAAATTTTATTAAATTTATTGAATTTAATATTTCATTTTATTTTTAATTACAAAGTGTAAAATTTTGTATTTTGGAACATTCCGACACCCCTGTGATGCAGTAGATGGGTGGTAAATGTGTCGCGCTGCTACCGACACACCTCGATGCAGTGGGTGGGGTTGTAAATGTCTTGCGCTGCTTTAAAATTTAATTTAATTTAATTTAATTTAATTTAATTTAATTTAATTTAATTTAATTTAATTTAATTTAATTTAATTTAATTTAATTTAATTTAATTTTTTATTATTTCATTTTATTTTTAATTCCAAAGTGTCAAATTTGGCATTTTCGAACATTCTGACACCCCTGTAATGCAGTAGATGGCGTTCTAAATGTCTTGCACTGCTTTAAAATTGAGTTTCATTTTTATATATTTAAAAATTAAAACATTTTATTTTTAAATACAAAGTGTACAATTTTAGATTTTCGAACAAACCCCTGTGATGCCGTAGGTGGGGTTGTGGCTGCTAAATACAATTTTTAAATTATTATTATTGATCATTTTATTTAAATTACTTTATTTATTTATTTTTTTCTAAATACAAAGACTACAAATTGTTGATCATGTCAACATGCACAATTGTTTAATTGTGTAAAGGCTACAATTTTTTATCTGTTTCACCAACCACCTCCGGGTGAGGGGGCAAAGGAGCGCTGGCCGAGAGCCAACGAGGATAAACCCAGGGGGTGGGCGGACATGCAGGTGGACGGGCAGAGCATTAGACACACAGGGGCTGGAGCTAGCCAGACTGTACCCCGCGCCACTGCCCCTGGCTTGTTTCACCCCGCTGGAGAAAAAACACTGTTAAGTCAGCAGTTTTTACAAAAGTTGGTATAATGTTGGATGTTTGTTTATTAAATTAAACACATTTTTAAATGACATTTTATTTGGTCTTTTTGTTATTATTATTATTATTATTATTATTATTATTATTATTTTATTTTATTTTTAAATACAAAGTGTACAGTTTTGATCATGTCAACATGCACAATTTGATCGTGCAGAGGCAACAATTTAATACTTCATAAGTACGCAAAACCACACCGTTAAGGCAGGTTTTGTTTTTTATAAAAGTTGATATAATATTGGATGTTTGCACATCTACATGCCAGTGTACCTTTACAGTATGAATGGTACACTGAATCAGCAACACTGATACACTGATCAGTATACTGATTTTAAAGATTTTAATACCCTCGCACTGCAGTAGGCTGGGTTGTAAATGTGTCATGCTGCTAAAAACCACAACAATGGTGGCTGAGAGAGAAGAACTGTTACAAAGATGTCTGACCAACAGCCTTCTCCTTTCACCGCTGCATGTCACATTTCTTTATATTTGCTTTGGACAATGATTCGAACTTTATTGTACATGGTACAGTATGACGTGGTTGAGTTCTTGTTTGTAAGTCTTTCTGCGATCTATCGAACAGGTGCAGATATTTCTGTACCAGCTCCGCTTTTTGACCCTTCAGTGTATCCATGTTGGTATTGTTGTTCTGATTGTTTTTCTTCTGTCTGACTTTGAACTCCATGGATATGAAGCACGTCGAAGAAGGTTCCAGAACACGATTGCATCTATAATCACCCAATGGCAGCTTAAAGGTCTTTAGAATCAAATCGAACGCCGCCAAAAGCTTTGCTTGGATCGAACTGCAGAAACAAACTCAAAAAGAACTGACATCAAATTCACATCATTTCAGTACTTCTTTCGATTTCGTTTGAAGTATATTGAGGCCTTAATAGATGTCCAATAGATGTCTAAACATAAACGGCTTTACCAAAACGAAGCTAAATTTGGGCTGTCAGTGAACATCTGAAAGACGTCTAAAAAAAGCCCAAAACTAGACTAATACTCAAATACGCAGGAATGAATGACTACACATGTGAAGTCTGTCTAATCTGTGTGTTTGATCATGATTAGTATAGTTTTGGGCTTTAGGAACAGGTACACGAACATCATAGCTCCTCTTTGATTGACAAATCCAAGAACTAAATCAACACCAGAATAAACCAGCCAGAAAGTGTCTGCTGGTCTTTAAAAAAAAGTTATTCACGAACGCTCCACCCAGACTGAACTTTCCTAAGGGAGTCTGTGAGATGTTGAAGGACTTTTTGATTATTATGATTTAGATCTTGGCGGGAAAAGAACGGAAATAGCTTGACCTCGCTTTTCTCCAATTCTTCATCTTCTGCAAATATCCTCATTACTGTTTGAAGGTTAACTATACAGTATGCTGCTGTAATGCACTTTCTTCTCTCCCTCAAAGTAGGCTTCTTTCAGACATTCATTAGTAAACTGTTCATTTTCTGGATACAGCGTAATTAGACGGCAGCGATGAAAATGTACTTTTTACACCGTAGATGTGCTCTCAATATCAGATGAGTCATCATTTAAATTGTGCAGTGCGGTGTAATTTTTTTTACCATTAATTAGCATGAAGAGAATTGATGCAGGGACAGTGCGTTTTATTGTGTAAGCATCCAATTATGACTCTTGGATCTTGAAGTATTTTTTTGTGCAGTCTTATTTATATCCACATAAACAGAGCACTACAGCCGTGTTCTCGAAGGAAAATTATATTCATTTGCTTCCTAGACCAAAAAATATTTTTAAGGAAAATATATAAACCTCTTAAGACTGACTGATTGAGTGTTAGGATGTTATGAAAAAGCACAGCAGAGGTATCTGGAGAAACCACAAGTCTTAAATGAGTTCACTGCATTTAAAGTTAAGATTAAGTTAAGATTTTTAGGGTGTTGTGAAGTCTCATCACCAAGGTTGCATGTATAAAAATACAACAAAAGCCAATTATTTCAGTTTAAAATAGCTTCCTATATGAATATATTTAAGAGAAAAAATATATACAGCAGTTCTGTCTGGTTCTCCAATCTGATTGGCTGATAGTCGTGTGATAGTCCTGTAATATCAGCATTCATACAGTCTCTTCACCCTTGTGTATTACTCCGCCCACATAGAGTGACAGCAGATCAATAAACTCACTGCAGTTTGACAAATATTGCAGATGTTGGACAACATAATGTACTTTTGAGGCTTTTTTAGGTGAGAATGTAGTTGTTTAGATTGCAACTATGCAGTTTATTTATAAGGATAGTGCCTATTTGAAATATTAATAATTTCAGAGATTCGGCGCATCAGTGGCCATTAGCCTGTCATACTGAGCAGAGCAAAGATGGTTGTGCCACAAGATTGCTTCAGAGACTGCATAATAAGTCCTTAGGGGAGAAAAACGTATCTTTTCGAATTTCAAACTACAGCTGATCAAATCACTCTAAAACAGGTAGGTGACAAGAGAGTAATTATTGTGATGTCCCGATTGCAACAGAGAAATACTGGGAAATCTCTGTAGACTGATGGCTTTTCATGCTGTTCAGCCTTAAAATTTGAGCAAAATCACCTGTTTTGTCTTCACTTTAGACATTACGCTAGAGAATCATTCAAATACTAGGTCTAAAGTGACATTGGTGAATTAGCAATGATTTCTGCTGTTCATTCACACCACTCATTCACATCAGCTGCAGATGTGAATGAGTGGCGGAAGAAAGTAGTTCCTCATACAAAAGGATTTTTGAGACTCTCTGTGTTTAATTTACAATAATATAATTTATTATACACACGATTATGCCATGAAAATGTTGTATAAATGCAATATCACACTTGTAGCAGTTCGATATGGCTGTATATCATCACTGGTGAGACACTAAAGCCTAATTCTCACTACAAGCGAGTCGCAGCGGCAAAGTGACAAGCGACAGCTCATTTCAACGGAGACCAAGCGACTTCCGACAATGTACGTCTACGCAAGCGACAGCGACCATTGGCAACCAGGTGGGTATGTCGAGCGACTCGAAAAAGTTGAGAATCCTTCAACTTGATGCACCAGTACAGTGTCCGGTTGTATTCATGCTGTATATACCTACACAGACCTGCGTTTGAAGCAGTTTACCACCCAGAGCAACAGGCAGCTACAAAGTCGCCACTAGTCTAAATGAGACATAAGGCAACGCACAACTCCCACCAGTGCAGATATACAGCCATATCGCAAAAAATGCAATCTAAAACAAAAAAAGTGGTAATAGTACTGCTTCATTATTACTTTAATAATAGTTTTAATCATACTGATTATTTAAAATTATTGCTTTGTGGCACCATTTTGGTTAATCACTGCTAAAATGTTTGCATTTAAGTCCAAATACAACAAAATAACAGCAATATTATAAAATATTTTCATTTAAAATAGCTGTTTTCTCTGTGAATATATTTTAAAATGTAATTAATATGTAAACTAAATAATGAGATACAGTATTCACATAATAAAATGCTATGAAAGAAATTATGCATTGCCTAAGTTTAAAGTTTATTGATTATGTAAAATGGATTTTTTTGTAAACTTCTGATGACAATACCAATTTCATTAGCTAGGTTTTAACTTCAGAAGACGGTTAAGAAATCAATGTTTGGTGAGTTTCAATCCAGTTTTCCGTTACAACAAATGGAAAAATGAATGTTTTATGAACAGTCATAAATTTCCGGAGCATAATAATAATAATAATAATAATAATAATAATAATAATAATAATAATAATAATAATAATAATAATAATAATAATAATAATAATAATAATAATAATAATAATAATGATGATGAAAATAAGGCGATGCAGTGGCGCAGTAGATAGTGCTGTCGTCTCACAGCAAGAAGGTCGCTGGTTCGAGCCTCAGCTGGCGTTTCTGTGTGGAGTTTGCATGTTCTCCCTGCGTTTGCGTGGGTTTCCTCCAGGTGCTCCGGTTTCCCCCACAGTCCAAAGACATGCGGTACAGGTGAATTGGGTAGGCTAAATTGTCCGTAGTGTATGAGTGTGAGTGAGTGTGTATAGATGTTTCCCAGAGATGGGTTGTGGCTGGAAGGACATCCGCTGCGTAAAACATGTGCTGGATGAGTTGGCGGTTCATTCTGCTGTGGCGACCGCGGATTGATAAAGGGACTAAGCCGAAAAGAAAATGAATGAATGAATGAATAATAATAATAATAATAATAATAATAATAATAATAATAATAATAATAATAATAATTATTATTATTATTATTATTATTATTATTATTATTATTATTATTATTATTATTATTATTATTATTATTAACTTTCCAAATACTGGATTCATCCAGTATTCTTTGGAGAAAAATAAAACTCCAAACACCAAAAAGTGGAACATGTCTGAGCCCTACTGCATTTTGTATTCTTTGTCATGACAGTTATATTGAAATGTTTCTTGAATTGCTCAATATGGCTTGTTTGAAGGCACAGCCAGAAAGAAACATCACGATCGCTAAGCTTCAAAATGCCATCCAGTCAATCGAACAAACCTCCACATGGGCTTTGTGTGTCTGCAGAGAATTACCAGGTGTTTGTCCCAGAGTCGGCGCAGGTGGGGAAACCAGTGGGGAAGATCAAAGCCAACGACGAGGACATCGGAATCAATGCAGAGATCAAATACAGCATCCTGAACCCCGAGGGGGCTGCCGTTTTCTCCATGTCCACAGACAAAGACACCAGAGAGGGAGTAATCACACTCAGAAAGGTATTGCTTATTTATCTTTCTCTTTTTTAGTGTTGATTGCAAATATATCTCCTATTATTGCTTGTACTAGGGCAGTGTTTCTCAACCATGTTCCTGAAGGACCACCAGCTCTGCACGTCACCATGTCTCCTTAACCAAACACACCTGAATCAGATTATCAGCTCATAAGCTGAGACTGAAAGACCTGTAATGGGTGTGACAGACAAAGGAGATTTCCAAAACATGTAGTGTTTGTGGGCCTCCAGGAATGTGTTTGGGAAACACTGTACTACAATTAGTGTACATTTTTGAATATTTGATCATTAGCTACAGGTATGTTTCCTTACAAAGATGCGAATTAAGCTTATGAGCAAAACTGGAATATCACGGTGTTTCTCAAACTTTTTACACCAAGTACCACCTCAGAAAAGAATTGTTTTTTCAAATACTACTATAATGACCAGCATTAAAATACAGCAATAGGCCTAATTAATCAGCTACACCTCTGCACAGTTCAAAATCAAATCAATTTTATTCCTAATAAAAAATATTATTGTAATTATCAATGATTTATTATAAACTTTAAATGTACTGGAACGATACTGGCAACAGAGTTGAGGATCCACATGCAGTTTTGGGCTAGCTTTTGCAGCTTGACATTGCTTTTCTAATGCTCTTGATGGGTAAACATTAGCCATTGGGGGAGTGTCTTTTGTCTCTCCAGGTATAATTATTCATGACCATTGTCACTCCCATGCGGACAGCTGAGATGACCCAAAATAGACTTGGTAACAATGTAAAGGTAGACAATGTAAATCATTGTAATGCTTTCTTTAAATGAGAGAACAAAATAATTCTTACATAATTGTGAAGTAAACATTGTATACATGTATATATACATTGTATACATGTGTATATATATATATATATATATATATATATATATATATATATATATATATATATATATATATATATATATATATATATATACAGTATATAAGCAAGCATGTACATCAATATTTCTCACATATTATTGTAGCCCAGTTTGTGCTGAATACAAATGTCAGGGAATGTCAAAACATCTTAGGGACCCCAAAATCACCCCAGACCCCTGAGGGTTAACAAGAGGAGTCAGGCAGGCAACGGTCAAACAGGTAGCAAACAGGAGCAAATAGGTAGTCCAAAATACGTAGTTAAAACAGGTGAATAGTCAGGACAAGGGGCAAAACAACAAAAACAAAATAAGTCAAGACAAACCAGAAAAAAACACTTTGTCATGCTTCACAGGGTAAGCAAGACTCAGCAAAGTGTCTGTGAAAGTAAGCAGTATATATAGCCCATGTAATCAGTCAATAACGATCTTGAGCTATGTATGTGTGAGTGTCTGGATTATTGTCAGCTGTAGCAGGAGTTGTTGAGTGCAAAGAGTTCTGGGAGTTGTAGTTCGGTTCAGTGCCAGAATTGTAGTTCTCCGGGGAACTGCAACTGCTCAATCGCTGGTGATCATAACATTAAACATGGTAAATACAGTTTGAATATTAATGCTGCATCTTGCTTACAGATGAAAAAAAACAATAACAACAAAACAATAGATTTTTCCAACAATTTTCCATTTGGAAAATTACAGTTATTAATATTAGGCTTGTTAAAAGATCCATTTTTAAAATAGCCTACAAGCAAATCGAATCATTTACTTGATTTTTGCATAATGTATATAATATTAGAGCATATGAAATATTATTATTATTATTATTATTATTATTTATTTTTTTACAATTTTTTTTCTTTTGTTTTTTTTACTTTTTTTTCCTGTTTATACGAAATATACTGAGGGTCTGGAATGAGAGTCGAACAATAAAATCTGTACATAAAGTTATCTGATCAAAAAGTAGCATCACAAATATATTAAATAATTTTTCAGGGCAGTTCGACTATGACCTTCATAAAAGTTTTATCTGTTCATATATCTGGAATCTGTAAGTTCTTAATAAAATTGACCCTTGGGAAATAAAAGGCCTTGTAGTGGAAATACTCAACTATTAAACTTTAGGTTTTAACTTTGTCATTTGTTCTACGGATATAAATGATGTCTCAATTGTCGGGACTTATTGAAGAGAAGTGTGCTATTCCTGTAGTTTCCCAAGTAATCAAGTGCAGTCCCACAATAAAAAAAACTAGCTTTCAAAGACATATCTTAGACAGCAAAAACACATTGTTCACATTATTAATGTGGTAAATGTCTCAGACGGCTTATAAACACTTGATTTTGACTTTAAAAGCCAAGTAAAATATTAGAAACCATGCCGATAAATGTAAATGCGTAGAGGAAAAACATTGCATTCATGCCTAAAACCTCATTAGCAAATGACCTTGGGATTGTAATAAGGTCTTTCAGTGTTTCGCACTTTTCATTCCAGTGTTTCTTGCTGACAAAAGAACAAAAGGATGACATAATTATCCCAGTCATGTTGTTGTCAAAATAGCACAATATCTTCTGGCAGATATACACTGGCCTTTGCTAATATTGGCACCCATGGTAAATATGAGAAAAGAAGGCTGTGGAAAAATGTCTTTGTTGTTTAACCTTTTGATATTTTGCTCAAAATCTGAACAAATAAACTGAGTCTGTGTTTATATGAGAGTATAGAGGCTTTTTATTTGTGGTCCTGTTCATTGAAAAAAGATGATTGGTTGGATTTACTAAAATTTTTAAGGTATGTGGTTGCAAACAGTTTATATAGGCTGATATTAAGCAAACAAATCAAGTTGAACCAAGGTCATCATAGTTTTGGATTTTTCATTAGTTTTAGTTTTTATTTAATTTTGACTTTTTGGTTTAAATTTAATTAGTTTTAATTCGTTTTTAGAGGTAGATTTACTAGTTTTTATTAGTTTCTATATTTTGAAATTGCTTAGTTTTAGTTTAGTTTTTATTAGTTTCAGTATTAGTTTCGTTTTTTCTAAATAAGGATATTTGTTAGGTGCAAGACTCAAAATCATCAGAATAAATATTGTATAATAAAAACTCAGCCATACATTTTTTTGAAACATATTCAGAGGGCACATGAACACCACCACCACTACCATCTACCCATCCTCAAATTCAAATACAACAGCCCACAAGACAACAGGCCTAAGTAAAATATGCAATTATAATTTCAGTCAGTTAAAACATCAGCATGATCTGAAAAGTTTCTTACAGTTAAGTTTTGCAAACCAACTGAAGCATGATTATGATTCCATTATGATTTTCTGTTATGAAATAAACTTTTGCCCGACCCTCTCGTTTAACCCCTCGGTTTACTTGCGCTGCAGTTGTTCAAATTTAGTTCAGTCACAGGAGGCTGTCATGTAGGGGTGGGCGGTACACCGGTGTCATAGTCATCACCGGTGTGACATTGCGCCACGACATGGATTTTCTAATACCGTCAATACCGTAATAAATCAATTATGCGCCTTGAACGGCTGCATTTACATCAATAATAGCTAATTCTAAATAATAAGGCATTCAATTTTCTTCAAACGATCAGTTGTGGTCTGAATACCTGTCCTTATACTACAGGGCTCGAAATTGCAACCATTTTGGTCGCATCAGCACCCGAAATTTAATCTATGCGCCGTCATATTATATTTGGGAGCATTTGTGTGTCTGAATATAATGGTTGTAGTGCAATCTGATTTGATTTTCTCTAAAAACTTGCTGAATCGCTCTACCCTGCTGCTGTATTGGTTCATATTAGCTGTCAGTCACTCAACGCTTCCCGCTGTCAGATAACAGGGAGCTTTTGTTACTGCAGGAAATGCAAACGGCTGAAGAGTGAAAAGTGCACAGGTTTGCAAACCTCACCTAAAGTTATAATAATAATAATGGCGCAGATGACAGCGATCATAACATGAGGTAAATGCTGATCCGCCAGCTGAGATCAATCGAGTGTTTTCGGAGAAGGTGCCCGAATGTCGATGCGTTGCATTCTCCGCGTGTTCAGCGCAAATGTCAGCTAAATATAAAATCTAACACTGTACACATCATCGCCAAAGAAACTCACCTTTACTAAGTTTACACTGAAACTACGGCTCATAACAAAGAGCGGAATTGCGCTGGTGGTCATCGCGAGAATCCTGCTCTGTCTGCTCATAAATTAGTGCGGCTGACTCGCCTGCTTTATTCCACCAACACAGAGAAATGAAGATCAGCTCATAACGAGACTGAGCATTTACAATGAACCAAACCGAAACTTTTAAAGAGTGATAGAAGTGAGACTTTCTTTTGTCCGTTCTTCCTTGAGATGTATATTATTTTGCTATTGAAAGTAATACCATGATATTATACCGTCACCGTTCAAAAGATGAAAAATACCGTGATATTAATTTTAGGTCATATCGCCCACCCCTACTGTCATGTACTGTTTGTGTTCATTTGCTGAATCACGCATGTGCAGTATTATCGGTTCACTGAATAACAGTATATATTGGTTCAGAGGGGGGTATTAGGCATGTTAAAAAGTAAGCAGTTTGTGGATAAGAGTGCTTACTGGAGACGCGAAATGTTTCAAATGATTCAGTTCGATTTGGTGAACTAGTTCAACCGGTTCACTTAGAAGATCCGGTTAAAAAGATTCATTCATGATCACGATCATGGATACAGAAATAAATTGATAACAGATATTGGGTACAAATGTGTTAAAGTATTAATTTTAGGTCTCTGTATTCAACATACAGACTCTGAGGTGCCGTACAGTCAAACACCTGCAGCACGAAGTAAATAGATTCACTTCTAAAAGGCATACAGAAAGATCATGTATTAAATACATTTACAAAGACGAAAACGAAGGACTTTTTGCTATAATTTTTTCAGTTTCAGTTTTAGTTAGTTTTGTATGTACACAATACAGTTTTAGTTAGTTCCATTTTTTTTTAGTAACGAAAATAATTAAAAATTTTAGTTTTTGTTTTTCCATTTGTTTTCGTAAACTCTCATAACCTTGAGTTGAACATCACTACATTTAATTTGTTTATTTAAATTCAGCCTATATAAAGAGTTTGCAACCACTTAAGGGAGATTTTTAATTCTGCGTCAAGCGCACGCGAATACTCCGGCACAGCCTGCGCCTCAATGAATTGCCCTCGCCATGGCCATCGTCGCTGAAGTGTTATTGCAGAGCAACAGAAACAGCGCGCAGAAGTATAAATGCACAACAACGTGCAAGGCATGCGCCATGGCTCACACTGATCACTCGATGCAGAAGTATAAACCAGGCTTTACCTTAAAAATGTTTTGTAAATCCAATGAATCATTTTTATTTCAGTGTTGGTAACATTGGATTGTACTTTTGGAGACTTTCTGACTGTAAGAATCAACTATTTTCTGCAGTTCTCCATTATATAGTGTCAAAGACATTTATTGATAAATAAAGGAGTTTCACAAGGACGTGTTATCTCCCCTACGCTTTTCATTCATCCATTCATTTCACTTCAGCTATTTCAGAGGTTGCCACAGTGGAATGAACCGCCAATTATTCCAGTATATGTTTTACGCACCGGATGCCTTCCAGCCGCAACACAGTATTGGGAAACACGATACACACTCATTCAAACACACACACACTACGGCCAATTTAGAATCCAAATCATCTATAGCGCATGTGTTTGAACTGTGGGGAAAACTGGAGCACTCAGGAAACCCACGCCAACACAGGGAGAGCATACAAATTCCACACAGATATGCCAACTGACTCAGCCAGGACTCAAACTAACGATCTTCTTGCTGTGAGGCGATAATGATAACCACTGAGCCACCATGCTGCCCTCCCGTAGACTGTTCATATACAAAATTTACTTAATATCCAGGAATCATGTTTTAACTTATTTAAATATCCGGATGATATAACACTCGCTGCATAACACAGGGATATTCCTTGCAATAGTGAATATAAAGTTGATGTTCCCTGGAGATAAAAGTTAATAAAACCAATGAGATGGTCATTAGTAGGAATAAATTTTACTTTTCTTTTTTTTTCTTTTTGAAGAGTTAAAACTTCTGCTCGAACGACATCAAATGGAGGCTGTTGAAAGATTTTTTTTAATCTAGTATTTATTATCTACTTGTTGTAAATGAAGATTTTTTTCAAGTAATGCATGTTGGGGAGTTTTAATTAACATATTTTGATGATATACAATATAAAGTATATTTTGGACTGTGTGGTATGGATTATTGCCAGATAAAGCAAGCAAAAACTGTGTCAAGTAGTTAAAATTTGATAGGATACTTTAAGGAAAGGGGGAGCATGGTGGCGCAGTGAGTAGCATGATCACCTCGCAGAAAGAAGGTCAGTGGTTCGAGCCTCGGTTGGGTCAGTTGGCATTTCTGTGTGGAGTTTGCATGTTCTCCCTGTGTTGGCATGCATGGGTTTTGCTTCGTTTTGCTTCCAAAGACATGCAGTAGAGGTGAGATGAATAAGCTGAATTGTCTGTAGTGTGTGTGGTGAATGCAATGGGTGTTTCCCGTTGTTGGGTTGCTGATGGAAGGGCATCTGCTGTGTAAAACATATGCTGGATAAGTTGGCGGTTAATTCCGCTGTGGAGACCCCTGATTAATAAAGGGACTAAGCAGAAATTAATGAATGACTTATAGTAAAACCACAAAGAACCATTACCTGACAAAAGTCTTGTCGTCGATCTCACATGTAAGTGCAACAAATAATAACTTGACTTCTAGTAGATCATTCGGAAAAATGGCAGAAGGTAGATTTTCTTGATGAATCATCTGTTGAACTGCATCTCAATCATCACAAATACTGCAAAAGACCTACTGGAACACACGTAGACCCAAGATTCTCACAGATATCAGTCAAGTTTGGTGAAGGAAAAATCATGGTTAGGGGTTACATTTGTTAAGGGGGCGTGCGAGAGATCTATGAAGACATTTGTGCTGCCCATTACATAACAAACCACAGGAGAGTTCTTCTGCAGGATAGCACTCCTTCTCATACTTCAGCCTTTGAATCATACTGAATGGACTCATAACTGAAGCGCAGTCTCGGCCGCGCGGCGGTTACAGCTGGACTCAAAAAACGGGCGCACACCTGCAGGATCTTCCATCACACAATATAACCGAGACAGTGTGCAAACAAATCAAATAGCCTACACAAGCAGTTATCCATCATTGTGGAGTATGTATCTCAAGTAAATACACTCCGTTATGCTTTACAGTATGTCTAACTGAACTAGTTAGAAAGCAAACTTTTTTATGAATGTTTACTTTGTCCCTGTTATGAAAACGACAGTAATAATATGAAGCAATGAACTATTGGTGCTGGCTTTCATCAGACAATATATCTGATGCAAAAAATATAAATAAATAAAAAATAAGGATGCTAGCCTTCTGTAACTAAAGACCACAATATTTTGGATATTAGTAGCATGGATTTTAAAGATATCCTATCAATAGGGATTCATTGTCAGCTAAAGTTCTAAGAACCTTTTTAAAGGTAAAGCCCTATTTAAAGTATTTATTATAAAGCACTAATTTAGAAAGTACTGCAAATGTTTTTTTTGTTTTGATAATTTTTGCAGCCTGCTTGAACTTTAAAGTGAATATTGTGTCATTACTTAATTTTGCATAGCCTACTTGTAGGCCTATTTTAATAAAATAGAAAATATATATATAATGATTAAATATAAATCAAATGGTGAAAAATTTGATAATAATATTCATTAGTAAATTATTAATAATCATAACAATAAGAAGAACAACAACATATATATATAAATAAAATAAATAAAGGGGGCTTGGATTTGCTATAGCCCCAGAGCCAAGTGTGTTTTAATTCAGCTCTGACCATGACTTTATATTCTATACTGTACAGTATATCTGTTAAGTGACAAGACTGTTGTCTAAGCAAAGTCACACCTTACTTCCCTAAGTAAATAATTAAAAATCAAGATATGATTATATTATATTTTATTAAAATAAGTGTAATCAAGAGGCATTTATCTTTTAAATTAGCCACTTCTGATACTAAATGATCAACTATAAGTCAAGTTATTATTTGTTGTTTCTAAAACTTGGGATAGGCGACAAGACTTATTTTTGTGTATTCTGAGTAAAAAATCAAAAGGTTGACCAAAGACGTTTTTTTTCACAGCCTTTTTGCTCATATTTAGGGCAGTGTATATAATCTGTCTAGCAGACGTCTGGTGCTCTTCAGGGCTCAGATGCTCTTTATTGGACTCTTTTTTGAATCCTGGACCTCTTCAATTCCACACTCAGTCCTGCGGGTCAGGAAAGCTGTGAATGCGGAGTTTTCCTAAAGCCGGTCTCGTAAATAAATGGCTGCCAGATCTGTCCGACGAGACGCTGCTGAAGGTCAGGCAGGTTTCATGGTGTTTACAGACATGACCCCATCTAGACAGCCATTTAGCTTCTGCAAAAAAAAAAAAAGGAGAAGAGAGAGGCTGACCTCAATATAAACTTTTGAGAGTGTAAAAAACTACTTAAAGTCACCAAGAAAGTGTCTAAAATTGACTGACTGAGATTGACATTACTGACATAATGTTATGTGCTGTATATTTGTCATCCAGTAAATATTGTTTTTCATTTTTTCAGCCATTAAATTGTTTATTTTATTGAATGACATTACAGGATCCATCTAGAGAATGATTTCAGAGTGATTTACCCATTTTGTTTGTATTAATTGTATTTTGTGATTCCATCAGGAGAGAGATTTTACTCTTTAGAGTAATTTAATTATTTCCTTTATTACTATTATTTAGAGGGTTATTTGCCTTTTTAGAGTGATTTTATTTATTTATTTATTTATTTATTTATTTATTTATTTATTTATTTATTTATTTTATTTGAAAAATGGGTATTTTATTTATTTATTTATTTATTTATTTATTAACAAGAGTGAAAAGTTTAACAGTCTGTGATTATTTTATTTTATTTTATTTTATTTTATTTTACTTTTATTTTATTTTAAAAACTGAAAATTTTATCTCTGGGGTCATTATTTATTTATTTATTTATTTGTTTGTTTATTTGTTTATTTATTTATTAACAAGAGTGAAAAATTTAATCATCTGTGGTTATTTTAATTTTATTTTAATTTTACTTTATTCATTTTAAACTGAAAAGTTTAACTGTTTGGGGTTTTGTAAGTTTATTTATTTATTTATTTATTTACTCATTCATTCATTTATTAACAAGAGTGAAAAGTTTAATGGTCTTTAGTTTAGTTTAGTTTAGTTTAGTTTAGTTTAGTTTAGTTTAGTTTAGTTTAGTTTAGTTTAGTTTAGTTTAGTTTAAAAAACTGAATATTTTAACTGCCTGAGGTTATTTTTATTTATTTATTTATTTATTTATTTATTTATTTATTTATTTATTTATTTATTTATTTATTTATTTATTTATTTATTTATTAACAGTTTAATCATCTTTGGTTATTCTATTATTTATTTTTTATTTATTTTATTTACATCCATGAAAAGTTTAAATGTTTGTGATTAAATTATTTTGTTTATTTAACAATTTTTTTTTTATTTGTTTAAGTTTTATGAATTTTTTTTTCCTTAGCTTGTTTGTTTGTTTTTATGCCTTTATCTAGAGATCAAAATAAAACCACAATCCAGAAGCTAAAAAGACTCTCTGCAGCATAATCACAGAATTTAACTTTTTATAAATGCAACTAGGCAACATTTAATACAGTGGTCATAAACTCAACTCCTGGAGGGCCGCAGCTCTGCACAGTTTTGCTCCAACCCTAATCTAACACAACTGATCCAACTAATCAAGGTGTTCAAGACTACTACAGACTATTAAGCAGGTGTAAGTTGGAGGTGGTTAGAGCTAAATTGTGCAGAGCTGCGGCCCCCCAGGAATTTAGTTTGAGACCATTCATTTAATAGCTTTAGAACTTGTAGCATCATGATGAAAACAGGCTTTAAATATACTTTAAAGGTTTCGTGAAGTGCTTTAAAATGTGCATTTTTATTTGATGTTTGATGTAATCTCAACTGAAACATGTAGAGGCAGAGTAGCTCCTCCCCTTTTAAAAAAAACAGCCAATAGTGTTTTGTTTATCACAGCTCTGCCAGTGAGAGTGATTGAGCTCAAGTGCATCAAATGAAAAGTGAATTGAATGCGAATTATGTCACTGTTTTGGGGCACACTAGCTTATAGATATCCCAAAAACGATACTAACACTGATACTAACATCTAAAAGACTTAATTTCATGGGACCTTTAATATTAATATGAACTTACATTTCACCCCCTCTGTAATGCATGAAACTTGTAGAAGCCACCAAAGAAAGCAGCAGTGAAGTCCAAATGTTATATTTGTAATGTGACTCTGTGTCCTGTTTTCTCCGTTCAGCCATTGAATTATGAGAAGAAGAAGCAGTACAGTCTCCACATCTCAGCAGAAAACACACACGTGGACCCAGCGTTATTCTTATCTGGGCTCCTTCAAAGATGACGCCACACTCAAGATCACAGTGGGAGACGTGGACGAACCGCCGCTTTTCTCCATGGATTATTACATTATGGAGGTGTATGAAAATGCCAGAGTGGGCACTGAAGTGGGAGCCGTTACAGCCAGAGACCCCGACAGTAAAAATAGCCCCGTCAGGTGAGCAGAAGCTCTATTTACACCAATAATACAGAATGCCATATAAGAATGCCATAATAAGAGTTTGTATAGCTTTGATTTATTGTGTGGATTAGATGAGACCTTGATGAATACGTATTTATTTGCGCATATTAAATGTTTATTTATTTATTTATTTATTTATTTATTTATTTATTATTTATTTATTTATTTATTTATTTATTTATTTAATTTGATTTATTTGATTGTTTTTGTTTATTTTTGTTATTAGTGTTCTTTTAAATTCATTTTATTCTATTTTGGCTTTGTACTTCACTACATTTTAATTAACTTTTAACTTTATTAAAATTTTTAACGTATTTAGATATTGATATTGTGTATCGAAGTATTTAAATTGCTATTATTTAGTAATTACATTTTTTATTTAGTTATTTAGTGCACATACTATTGCAAAAAAATTAGAAAATAATGTTTAATAACAATATTAATCTTAAATATATACTATAAAATGTGTTCATGTGTGGCTATTTTTGCAAAATAACATTTTATTAAAAAATATATATTTAATTTTTAATTTTATTCTTTAATAAAAAATTTGGCATTTAATTTTTTATTTTCCTTTTTTTATTTTATTTTACTTTGTTTTATTTATTTATTTTTAATTTTTTATTAATTTTTCTTATAAATTTTTTTTTTTTTTTTTTTATTTTATTTTATATTTTACATACACCCAAACCCATACACCCATACACCCAAAGCACTTCACAATCATCAGGGCGGGATGGGGGAAGGGGGGGTCTCTCCACTCTCTCCACACTAAAATGAATTATTAATTAATTTTAATTATTTTTTTATTTATTTTATTCTATTGCTTATTTTATTGTTTAATGTATTAATTATTTCATTGTTTATATTTTATTTATTGTTATTTAGTTTTATTTCATTTTATTTTGATTAATTTTCTTTATTAATTTTATTTTAATTCATTTGATTATTTTTTGTTTATTTTTTATTTTATATTCTTTTTTTAGATATATTTTTTATGTATATTAAATATTCAACCTGTCAGTATGTGTTTTTTTTTTCATAAATCACTGGAACTATTTAATTTGACAAATATTGTTATTTAAGAAGCATTGATATACTTATATGTTTATTATTATGATTTGATAATATAATATAATATAATATAATATAATATAATATAATATAATATAATATAATATAATATAATATAATATAATATAATATAATATAATGTATGTTTGTTGTTGTATTTAGTTTTTCATTCATTATTCCATCCTTCCATTCATCCATCCATTCTCTACTGAAAAACATAGTATTCAAGTTTATTAATCTTAAATATTTAATTGTTGAAAATGCTATTCTATTCATATTTGTAAAATACTATACACTTTTGCCTATTGTGTACACTATTTATTAACAATATACATATAGAAATAAATCGATGACAAGGTCTGAGAAGACGTTAATAACAATACCATCCGTCATTAACTATATATGGTTCGCCCCGGCCTAGATTGTGTGGCCGGGATTGTGTGTCCTGAAACGTGTGTGGGTCTTCGAGTCTGCAGCTGAATGTTATTTGTTAAATTGCCACGCAACATATTATTTGAAATTACATTTACATATTAGCATTACTTGACAAAAAAAGCTAAAAGTTTGAGAAATTAGCATCTGTCTAATTCAGTAGCAAAACAATCTGATGTTATTTCTTGCTCTGTGTGTCTCTCATGCCCTCTCGTTTCTCACATTTCTCTATAAAGGTCATATTTAATAGGATGACATTGAGTTGATATGACATACAAGCATCTTTCACTGATCTCTCTCTCTGTATGTGTCTGTGTGTGTGTGTGTGTGTGTGTGTGTGTGTGTGTGTGTGTGTGTGTGTGTGTGTGTGTGTGTGTTACTCTATGGAGGATATTGTTAATTAGAGCAGTTAAAGCAGCCCATGTTAGCATGTTAGTGAAACACTGCTGCCAAAGGCTCAATTACCTCCACACACTTTAATGAAGGAGAGGTGTTTGCAGGCCAGCTCATAAAAACACCATCGCTTTAGCACTAAAGTCATGCTGGCTGCCAAGATGCAGACCCATTCAGATAACCCACAATTTCTGTTTCATCAGACCCGCTAAACAAATGATCAACGTGTTGCGCATAACCCATGCGAGGTATATTAGCACATTAAAGTAATGCAATTATTCTGTGATTAATTCTGTTTAATGCAATATTTTCTCATAATCTTTAAAAAATGATATTTAAAGACAATGAAAATGTTATTTATTTATTTATTTATTTACATATTTATTTATTTATTATTTTTTTACGCATTTATGCATTTGTTTATTATTATTATTATTATTATTATTATTATTATTATTATTATTATTATTATTAATAATAATAATAATATTCGTAGTAGTAGTAGTAGTAGTAGTAGTAGTATTAATATTATTGTTGTTGTTTACTCTTATTCTTATTCTTATTAATAATAATATTATTAAATTATTAAATTATTATTAGTATAATAATAATAAAATAATAATAATTATTATAATAATACTAAATATTTACTATTAAATTATTATTATAGTTATAATAATAATAATAATAACAATAATAATAATAATTATTATTATTATTATTATTATTATTATTGTTGTTATTGTTATTAAATCTACAAAACATGGAGAAAATTTGTTACAGTAGCTTTTCTCAAAGTATAATTTAATTTTTATTTTATTTTATTTTATTTTATTTTATTTTATTTTATTTTATTTTATTTTATTTAATTTTATTTTATTTTATTTTATTTATTTTATTTTATTTTATTTTATTTTATTTTATTTTATTTTATTTTATTACTTTGGTACACCGTAGATTATTTTTTGTTAACCCAAACAACAAAGTATAGTTTTGCTTTGGACACCTACAAAAGCGCTATTATATAAGATAATTTGTCACAGCTAAATTTATAATTTTTCCTGAAATTACACACTCAAAAAATATGTTGCCGCTTGTTCAAACTACTTATTAAAAATGAGCTAAAACAAAACAATTCGTGAGATTTTTTGGGACAACTTAACTTAAGCAATTTGTGTTTGAACAACAGGAATGAACTATGTAGAACCCTGCATTTATTACAGTGTCATTTGGACTTGATTGAAACTGACAAATGTAATTTAATGTTAATCAAATTATGTATTCTGCCCAATGGGGGAAAAATAATTCACTCAAAAGTAAAATATTGTTTTATAGACTTTTTAACATAAATTAATTGAATTACTTTAGTTTAACTTAATTATATTTATTTTGTAAAACTACTTATAAAACCAAAGTAAAGTTGTATGTTGCACTAAACTAAATACATGTAAGTTTAGGATGCTATTAGTGTTTTATTGTCAAGATCTGAGGTAAACTATCTGCTGAGGCATTCAGTACATTCAATGTTATTTCTCTCTCATGTCTCAAGCTGTCAAGGACGGTGCACATTTTCTTGTGGTAATGAGATATGACCTGTATGGTATATTAGTATCTCTCTGTACTTTTTGCACTCTGTTTTTTTAAGGCCATCTTTGAATGAACTATCACAGTCCTAGTGGGACAGAGAAATCAAAACCACACATTTATGCAAATCATGCTAATCTCATTGGCTGGTATGAGTGATGTCATCAGTAACACACAATTGTTTTTGTACATCATAATTCATCATTCCTGGCCTCTTGTCTTAATCTGTATTGAAGGAATAACACATTTATGCTTTTTTTTTGTTCCAGTTCATTTATTGCGTTTCTGTTTCTCTTTAATCTCCACTTCCATTAAAAAAACAGCATTTCATCCCAGTGCTGGATTTCCTACTGCTGTATCTCCATTAGCATAAAGATCAAATGGCATAAAGTTTTGAGAGTCAGCATTAGCGTTCTGGAGAAATAAGCAAGGTCACTGTTATTGCCTTTAGTTTCCATTGTAACTATTATAATGATGCATCTGATCATTATCATATTTCATGTAAAGCGTTTGTCTCACGAGACGTGGCTGTGAAAATGGCTTTTAAAGGCATATTCTTCACAGTAGACACCCTGGTGAGGCATTAACAGGGATTTCGGGATGATCCTTTGTGTTCTGCTTAGAAGATTTTGTGTTTCATGTATTGTTCCCATGTTAACACAATGATAGCTGCTAAAAACAGAAATATTTTCAGAGAACTTATACTTAACATGTGTATTTTTAAACCCTGCAAATAAAAGAAATGTAATGGTGAACATCCTTATATATATACTATACAATATACACACACACATATATATATATATATATATATATATATATATATATATATATATATATATACATGTACTTGCACCTCAGAAGACAATGTTAACACATAATGAACGTGTGGGGGCATCTGAAGCCATGAGACACGGAGAAGTTTATTAATTAATTAGGTTATTAATAATATACATCAATACTGAAACGGTTAAAGCATTTTAGAATGACCAAAACAACATTTGAGATGTTTTACAATGTGCTCAGCCTGCTGGTTTGTCCATTCACACACATTTTCATCCTCATATGATCTCTTATAACAAACAATTTTTAATGCGCATACTGGAATTTGTTCAGTGTTTCCATCAGTTTATGCGCATCTTTTCTTAACGAATAAAAGTTTATCCTACTCATTTATGCGCATATGTTTATGTGTATTTTCAAAGTTATGTGCATCATGACGTTTCCATAAATTTTTTTATGTGCATATCCAAAATGAGCATTAAAATAGGTGGGTGGAAACATAAGGCTAAGGCGAGAAATGCCACTTCATATTTTAAAAAAGGGAGAAGAACGACAGAAACTCAGAGTTTAGAGAATAAAACCTGCTCCTGACCAGGTTAGGTTCACAGAGTAAGTTACCACAGTAAAAAAGTTCAAGTTAAAGTTACCTCTCTTTTCATTTCAGGGTTAAAATACTCTGAGTTTTTACTTAACCTCCTTTCTGAAACGGGCCCAATGACTCCGATATGTAAACGTTGCTTTTTCTGTTCATGCTAGTTTGCAAGTAATAAAATTGAAGCATTCTGTTAATATTTGGGTTATAATTGTTATAATAATTTACTTGCGCCTCAGAAGACAATGTTAACACATAATGAACATGTGGGGGCATTTGAAGCCATGAGATGCGGAGAAAAGACACATCTCTCTTCTGGAATTTTTATGCATGGAATTTTTTGCATGGATTTTTTTGAGACAGTGTATATATATAATATATATAATTTTTTCAAAAAAACCAAAACTTTAATGAAATATTTGATAATTTTAATGAATAATTTTGAACAATAACACAAATTGAATCAAGTTATATATAAAAAAATATATACGTATATATGTGTATTTAGGGATATTTTGTCTTTAAAAAAGACTCCCACAATACCAAATTTTGTAAAGTCTCTGCCTCCTGAATCTTATATTCAGCTTTAGTTACCATGAAATTATTAAGTGTTTTTTGTTTATGTACTAAGTTAAATAAACATTTGCATGAGACATCTATTTCTCTATGATTTGTAATTTCATTAG